>NC_087127.1:3368836-3671866 GCF_030705265.1 Helicoverpa armigera | reverse complement strand
AGATTTCTACTAAACCTTCCCCAAACGAATCACAACGATTGGAACCCCATCTAAAGTGGTGACAGTTGAAGTCACCCATGATGAGCACAGGTCCCACTATGTTATTCAAAATGTCCCTAATGGTGGTTAAAAACCTACGCTGAGGATGGGAAATATACACGGATAAAACAGTGATACCCTCAATTCTACACGCAACTATATTCATATCACCATCCAGAACCGGAAGAGTCAAGGTGGAGAGGGGGACACGATTATTAACAAGGAGAGCCGACCCTGACAAGAATAGCCATCAGTAGGCCAAGCACGAATATCTAACGTATTCGAATCGACAATGTATCGAGGCCTCGATTCGAAAACGGAGTCTGTCGATAGTAGGCAGCACGAAGCACATTCGAAGCACTATCGAACACTCGATTCGAATTCTAATGTGACGTCATGCAAATGTAAATAGGGACGCGCCATAGTGAGCAAAATGAACGATTGTTGAATGAATGGTGCGTTCGAAAACTAACTCTAGTTGTTAATATTTTTTTTATCTTTGATTAAACGTTTTATTATTATTAAATTATAATAAAAACTGAATGTAATATAAAAAACCGGCCAAGTGCGAGTCGGACTCGTGCACGAAGGGTTCCGTAAATTACAGTTAAATCAACCTATCTCAAAAACTATAAGAGATACTTTGATCAAACCAAAAATCGTTGAAAGAGTTAATTAGCATGCATCACCTCTATTTTTTTTAGAATTTTATACCCCGTAGTTATAAAAATAGAGGGGGGGGACATACTTTTTACGACTTTGAGAGCTGATATCTCAAAAACCGTTCACTTTAAGAAAAATGTTTTTTAGAAAACTTTATATCATTTTAAAAGACCTTTCCATTGATACCCCACACGGGTATGTACATCGAAAAAAAAAATTTCATCCCTCAGTTACATGTATGGGGGGCCCCACCCCCAATTCTTTTTTTTACTATTTAGTGTCATATTTTTGTAGCGGTTCATACAACACATATTCCCATCAAATTTCATCACTGTAGTACTTATAGTTTCCGAGTAAATCGGCTGTGACAGACGGACAGACGGACAGACGGACATGACGAAACTATAAGGGTTCCGTTTTTGCCATTTTGGCTACGGAACCCTAAAAAGAGACCCAAAGTTAATTATTAGACATTATAAAATGGCATTATCTTTAGCAATATAACATAGTTACGGAGATTTTATTTTTAAAAAATGACGGGTACCGAACGCACCCATTTGACATCCGACGCGCGTAAGGGCGCCAAATTTGTTTATGCTTTGCTACACGTCCACAACAAAAGTATTTCTGTTTTTGTTTTGCTACAAATAATTAAGTGCTTTGAATATAATAAATAATTCTATATTCTATATTTTTAAATTCGGTTTCATTTGTGTCCAGTGGGTTAATTCTATTCCTAAGTTTTGCTCTACAATGATTAAAAATAAACATATAAATAACAATTTTTTTTTTCAAACACATTAATTCTATAGGTATCTACGCAAATAAATAAAATATGATTTAATTACTTAGGTACCTTGTTTCTCGTGATTGATATCCATAATTTTCTAGAAAATTTGAAGCTAAAAAATAATATGCGGTACTACGTTCATACAGTGGCGGTCTTTGCATTTTAAAGTATATTGAAGCTATTACTAATTGTTCCAATAACTTAACAATAATTTTAAAACACTTCTATTCACAAAACTAACTCTAAACAAAACATAAACACGGTTAAAACTTTATTTTTACACTTCTCGAAACTTTTCTCACCGACTTTTTTCAAGTGAATAATGTTTCGACCATACTCGACTACAGTACAGGCTGGGCGAGTACTCGCATCACTCGCTCGCTAGATACGCACTGAAGAGAAATGACCACTGGTTGCTCTCTCGGCGTGAGTTCTAAACGCTTGGCGAGTGTCGCCGAGCGAGTGTTATCTTCCATAGATTTTGTCGCTCAGCGACAAACTATTGAAGCGAGTGCTCGCCGGCAGTGTGAACAGTCAGCGATCAACTATTTGTATATGCATCTCTTTTATTCACACGGAAAGTATATCTATTGTACGTTTCTTGAGCGAGAAAATAGCCGATAGTTAGTCGTTTTCTCGTCTTTGGTGGGACAACTGCCTCACTCGCACACTCGCTTGTAGCCGAGCTACACAAATATCGGAACTACGCACTCGCTCCCCGCGTCTCGCTAACTCGTTTCTAGTTCTAGCTCTACTCGTTACTCGTTAATCGTTGCCGGTGAGACAAGTGCCTTTGTTTGGGAGGGCTGTTAAGTGCATTATATTATTGTCAATATCAGTCAGGACGTGTCACAGAAGGTGTATGTGTCCATATTAAAAAAAATACAGTTAGTATTCACAACGTAAGGTGTAGCTATTCCGCTGTTCCAGTGAGTTTAACCGGCACAGCCAATAATATTCATTTGCACACATCAAATGACAGCTAATACCTTAAACTTCAATTTTTGTTATGGGTGGAACATTGTTAACCACTGGGGAAAAAAGATATCAGTCCTGTAAGCCTACGACTGCCTATGGAATTAAACTACTTTCCACCACTGAAAGATTTTTCAAATCAGTTCAGTCAAGTCCGTAGTCCATTGAATGCAAATACTTGTCGTGAGTACTTGCATAGACATTATCTAATGGCCAGGATAAAACATCTTGGTTTGAAATATAATCCTGTGGAATTGGAGGTGCGCAGGCATCACCAATGACTGTCGACTCTCCTGGCTAACAAGCCTGATGTGCCATATGATGAGAACTCTGTGAAAGCTGGCAAACAACTTAAATAACTTTATTCTACTAATTAAACCCCTCATGTATCCTTGCGGACTTGACCACCCGTTTGGTTACTATTTGTGCATCAATACATAGTATAAGACAAAGTCGCTTTTTCTGTCCTTATATCCCTATGTCCCTTTGAAAGCTTAACTCTTCCAAACTACGCAACGGATTTTGATACGGTTTTCTAATATATTATTATATTCAAAGATAGAGTGATTGAAGAGGATGGTTTGTATGTGTAATAACATCCGTTAAATAGTGAGGAAATACTGTTTTCCCGTGCGAAGCTGGGGTGGGTCGCTACTTTTCTAATAATTCCACAACCCGGCCGACTATCCTGGTGCCGCAGAACGAGGAAATGCTATCTCCAAGAATGGAAATAATATACGGTGGTAGAAGTAAGTTTTTATGTTTTGTTTTGCTATTAAATCAATTATGCCTAGTTAAGACCGATTTTAATTGATAAATCTACCCTAGGCTTATTTAAATAAGTGATAAATTGACGAAAATACATCATACAATGAATTTCTCTACTATGGATTTTATTTTAACAAAAAAAAAATGGTGCAAAAGAGTATAACTCTTTTGTGCCCGACTGTACTTATTTCCGGTCGATTCTTGACATGAACTGTTTTATTTCAGTAACTGTAGGGTATAAGCAATAATCTAATCCACATTAGAACTTTATTGGTTATCAGGCCAGGGTTCATACAAAATTGCCCATCATCCTTTACTAGAATATTATGGATATTAATCACGAGAAACAAGGTAGATCTATAATAAATCATATTTTATTTATTTGCGTACCTATAGAATTAATGTGTTTGAAAATAAAATGTTATTTATATGTTTATTTTAATCATTGTAGAGCAAAACTTAGGAATAGAATTAACCCACTGGACACAAATGAAACCGAATTTAAAAATATAGAATATAGAAATAGCATTGCACTTAAAATACTTCACACTAAAGTTTATGCCACTCAAACTTATTAAAACTGTTTACTCACGCTTCCATGAATTCAACCATCATTTCATATAGCGTGCGTCTGACTGGTTCTCATAATTATTTATTATATTGAAAGCACTTAATTATTTGTAGCAAAAAAAAACAGAAATACTTTTGTTGTGGACGTGTAGCAAAACATAAACAAATTTGGCGCCCTTACGCGCGTCGGATGTCAAGTGGGTGCGTTCGGTACCCGTCATTTTTTAAAAATAAAATCTCCGTAACTATGTTATATTGCTAAAGATAATGCCATTTTATAATGTCTAATAATTAACTTTGGGTCTCTTTTTTATATTACATTCAGTTTTTATTATAATTTAATAATAATAAAACGTTTAATCAAAGGTAAAAAAAATATTAACAACTAGAGTTAGTTTTCGAACGCACCATTCATTCAACAATCGTTCATTTTGCTCACTATGGCGCGTCCCTATTTACATTTGCATGACGTCACATTAGAATTCGAATCGAGTGTTCGATAGTGCTTCGAATGTGCTTCGTGCTGCCTACTATCGACAGACTCCCTTTTCGAATCGAGGCCTCGATACATTGTCGATTCGAATACGTTAGATATTCGTGCTTGGCCTACAGATCTGTCACTTCTGAGAATATTAAATAGTGGTATATTAAAACTGAGACTCGGGGTGAGCCAAGTCTCAGCTACAGAATCTAATATTTGATAAAAGGTTAGTTAGTTGGTAGGCAACGTTGGACGGTAATTGGGTATTATTGGTGGATAGAATTGTAGAAAGAAGTTTAATAAGTATATCTATTATTGAGGAAACATTACTATCAATGAATGGGTTATTCAGAGCGCAGCCATCAGGCTGTGAAGGTGCAGGGGGGTTAATAATCTGCTGATGGGCAGCTTTATCATAAGAGGGAGATAGAGGGGCATGGGTCTTTGGCTTAAGGAAAACAGTTTTGCGGTATGACTGAGTGGGGACGGGAATAGCTTTTGCAGCATTAGCATAATTGCGAGAAGCAAGTGGGACAGATTTGCTAGCTTCAGCATATGAAAGGGACTTCTCAGCCATAACCGTCTTAATGGCCTTCTGTCTACCCAACTCCGGGCATGATTTGCTATTTGCAAAATGATTCCCTGAGCAGAGCACACAGAATGCCTCCGCCTCAGAAGTGCTGCAACCATCACCAGGGTGATCATGGCCGCACTTACTGCAGCGAGGCTTGGACCGACACACTAGTTCCACATGACCAAACCTGCAGCACTTACGGCACTGGATGGTGGGATAAACATATTGCTGAACCGGAAGGGAGGTGTAACAGCAAAATACTCTTTGAGGTAATACTTGGCCATCAAAGGTAAGTACACATGTCTCTGTTGCCTTGAATACAGTCATTCCATCAATAACTACTTTCCTGCTTATGCGACGAACTTTCAGGATTTCACCACAACCTGAAGGGACCTGTAAGTATTCCTACCAACTTTTTTAACACCATCACGGACAACATTAGTAATGTTATGTTTTTGTAGGAATATTCCGAAAGTAACAGGGTGTAGAGAGGTACCGGCGTTAGGCTGGGGCTCCAATCGAGAGACATGAACGATAAAAGGTGCCTTATCAGTAGCAGAGTACCTGCTGCGGCCAACTAGGTTTCTTTGTTGTTTCGATGGCGGGGTTGACACGCCAATGTTGGCATCATCTCCGGAGCGTTTCCTGGTATTCGAGGTTGATAGGGTCTGGCAGTCCGCGATGCTGCAAGCAACATCAGCGAGTTGGGATAGCGGATAGTTGGGGGAAAGTGGAGCATATGCAGAGATGTCGGGAGGATCGGGATCGAGGGGTTTATTTTGATCCATTATGCTTGTAAAAAACTAGTTAATTCTCAGATTTTAGTTCATCAAAATTTTCACACAAAAATTAAAATATTTCAAGTGTACGCTCTTCGTGTTACGAAGTCTAGCTGTAAACAGTAGTACAAAAGACAGCGGAGGGGAGCGGGGGGGGGGTTGACCTATTTACGAGCGGCCGTCAGTCGTTTTCATGCGCTCGCGTCGCATCATACGTGTCTTTGTAGCGAAATTCGGTGGTGCGAACGTAATTATCTTTACAGTATGGCGTATCGATATTCAAATGGTGCGAATGCTGGCTAGATGTGATGACAATGTTTCGGAAGAATGTCGCCAATACGCCATACGATTCCCAAAGATCCCTACACCTAGCTGAGTATCAATGCTAGCCGCCACACAGCGGTTACGAGATTACGGGCAATTCCGGCATGCCATCAGGGATAGTGATCGTCCACCGAGGCACACAATACGTGAAGAAGACGATATTTTGTTTTTTTTTATCTGACCTTTTCGTAAAAAGGCGGGAAATCGTAGCGTAGCGATTTACCAATTCAAAAGTATGACTAGGTAGATAAGAGAATAGTGCGCGGGAGGCGTAGGGTAGGTAAAGATCTTGCATTCATTCTAAAAATGCAAACCCTTCATCAAACGAATTTTTTGTAATGTGTGATAATCTCGACTCGTCCGCACACTCTAAGGTCGACTAATCGCTCGACTGGTCTCGATCGGGCCTTTTGTTGGTGAAGAAATGGTAGGGGCGTGCAAATTTTATCACTATAGCAAAATAGAGTTGAAATGTGTTAGATAGACCAATGAAATCTTGTAGGTTTGTTTTTGGCAAATGTATTATGTTTTATAAAAAGTCATAGAACAAAAGTTGTAGTTTATGACGTTAGTAATACAGTCCTGCAAGGTTGTTAGTGATTTACCAATAACCCTGTATATCTACGTTTACATCATTGTAAACGTAGATATTCCCCTTTCCCTTTCCCTCCGGATCTCTGAGTAGCTCGGACGTGTTTATACTAAAACATTTTACTCCGCAATTAAATAAATAATACATTAAACTTCAAAAATCGGAACAAAAAATAGGAGTGCATAAACTATCAAGAGGTCTACGCGTGCGTCGCTGTTTCCTCAATACTACGTGCCCTGCGCCTGAGTGAGTGAGTCTCAAACAACTAACTCATTAACGACCCGCCCCGTGCGTAACTTCACACATCTGCCTCATTCAAATTTTTTAAAGTAGTTGCTACGTGTGCGTGCATCGTACGTAGTATACAAACGAGACAGTACTATTCAACTCCAACACGGGGGTCAAGTTATACTGGACGGAAAACAACTTTGTACCAAAACGTCGATTGCGACCAGCTTAAGCTGAGCTCTCTCAACATCAATAGATACGTGTCTCTTGAACCTCTTGCAAATTGCTGCTCGCCTGGTACCTGATCTCTAGTACAATTCAACATGCCCCTCGAACGCTCGCCGCCCCCACCGCTGACCACGCCGTTGACGCCTACAACTCTCTTCAGTACCCCGCAACCACTATATACACCCCACTGCTCCTCGGAACCTAACCTAAATGCAAGCATGAATTCTCCTCCCGGTAACATGTCACCTGCCATTACTTTTCGTAATATCAAACGAAAACGCAGTGAAGACGAGGAGAACTGTCTATCTACCTTTATGACAGACTTGAGGGTAATGTTTAGCGACCTTAAACAACAGCAAGAAGACAAATACAACATGTTATGTTCTAAAATGGATGAACTGCTAGTTACATTTGACATGATGAGTGAGAAACTAAACAATCTGACTTCACGAGTTGAGCATTTGGAGTCGGAGCGTAGAGATACTATGTCCTACATATCTACTTTAGAAACCAAAATAGAAAATTTTGAACAAGGATCTAGATCAACATGTTTGGAAATTCGCAACATTCCGGTCGAAAAAACTGAAAACAAGACTACTTTATTGAAAACCGTCTTAGATACTAGCAAGATAATTAAATGTGAAATAAATTCTTGCGACGTAAAAGACATCTTCCGAATAAAATCTAAAGATCCGGCCCATAAAACTATGATAGTTAATTTCACCACCGTTCTTCGAAAGGAAGAATTCCTAGAGAAGTACCGAAAGCATAATTTGAATAGCTTCAAACTAACTACTGAGCACCTTAAAATTGGTGGCCCAGCGAAACCAATTTTTATTTCGGAGAACCTGTCATCACGCAACAAAAGACTGTTTTTCTTGGCTCGTGACGCGGCCAATACCAATAATTACAAGTTCTGCTGGGTCAAACACGGCAAGATATTCGTCCGTGAAAGAGAGGGAAGCAAGCATATCCACGTGAAAACCGAAGCAGACCTCTCATTACTTGCGAAAACTATAATATGACTAGCTGTATTTTGTTTGATGTTGCTGTTTATCCCCCATTATATAAAGCATTATTGTACAATATTATTAACTTGTTTAGTTTTTAAGGTCAAGTTTTTCTATTATATAATATTTCTCATCTGCATGTCACATATGCATGTTCTAAAATTAGTAAATATGCCTCGTATCTTATGCTTCCTTTCATATATTATTACACACACACATAACTACTTACACTCAAAATACACACTACGGAAGAAGTTTTCTGTGCAAAACGAATACTTGATGTTTATAGTATTATGTCTGGTCCCCTCGTAATACACTATATTATGCTCAATAAAGCAATTCACCTGTTTATTCTTAACTTTAATCATTATGAATGACAATGAAAATATAATAGATGACATAGAACACCTGTCAACTTCAGCATCACACCTATGTTGTCCGGAACAAGTAAACTCATACCTACGTAGTATTAGTCAAGGCCTAAAAATTTTCCACGTAAATATCAGAAGCATCGGTAACACGGCAAATTTTAACAACCTCTTAATTCTGCTGCATCGAATAAACATACAATTCGACGTAGTGGTATTATCGGAGTGTTGGCTAAGTAAATGTCCACATCTACCCTCTATACCGGGTTTTGTGTCTAATTACTCTGATCACTCTAACCAGAATGATGGGGTTGTGGTATACACTAAAGTTGCGCTACAGTTCCTATTAGAAAAACCTGTACTGTCAGATGCGAATTGTTTGGTATTTAAGTTTAAAAACGAGGTGGCACTCATCGCTATTTACAGGTCACCCTCAACTAGAAATATTCAGAATTTTATTACAGGTCTAGACATAATTCTCAACTCCCTTAATTCTTTCAAAACTGTCATTTTGGTTGGTGATATCAATTTAAACATAGCCCCTAATGTGGTTGAGTCGAACTCGGACATGTACCTTAATGCTCTTGCATCGCATGCCATGTTGCCTGCTCATGTTCTCCCAACACGGAACGACAGTTGCATTGACCACGTGATTCTAAAGACAAATAAACCAGCTATAACGTTAGTTCTCGACTCCCTAATTACTGACCATGCTCCTATCGTAGTCTTTTGTAATATTAAATTAGACATCCCTAAATCACGCTCTCTCCATCGTCGTGTGGACATTAATGCTTGCGTTTTGGATATTGAGAAACTTGATTTTGCCCCAGTTCTGAAATGTCAAGATTCTGAAACTGCTGCTTCTCTTATGGTCAAACTTGTTTCCTCAGTAGTTGATAGAAATAGTCGTGGTTCTGTTGTCCCGAACCGAAAGCGCATAATTAAGCCATGGATCACACCTGGGCTCCTTAAGTGTATTCGGAATCGCGATAACATGTATCGTAAATTGAAAAAAGAAGCTAATAATAATATTCTGAAAATAACCTATAAACGATATAAAAATTTTTGCAACAATCTACTAAAGAAAGTAAAACGAGAATACGAACGACATGAATTTGAAAAAAACCGTAAGAACCCGAAAGCTACGTGGAATCTCATTAAAACTATCTCCAATCTCCATAAGAATAAGGCCTCTGCCGGTGAATTGTTATCCTTGACTCCAGATCCAATTCAATCACTTGACTCTGTCAATAACTTTTTCGCAAACGTGGGCACAAAACTGGCGTCCAAAATCCTTAACTCTCCAAACTATAATCCTATCACGACCTTAGACTCTGGCACATCAGATATCCTGACTAATTCAATGGCTATTTTGAGCACGGATAACGAAGAGATTGACAATCTTATCCGTGGTTTAAAATTATCCAGTGCCACGGGTTGGGACGGCATCCCTGCAACTGTAATCTTCAGTGCTCGAAGCACTCTGGTTCCGGTTATCTGCCACGTTTTTAACCTCGCCCTCACAACTGGAATATTCCCTAAGGTCTTCAAAAAGGCTGTTGTGCACCCTATTTACAAAAGTGGAGCCAGAGACAGTGTCAACAACTACAGACCCATATCAGTACTAACTATTCTAGCTAAGCTCCTCGAAAAGATATTAAACAAGCGTCTGTTAGATTACATTAACTCACATAATATACTTGCTACCAACCAATATGGATTTAGATCAGGCAGAAGTACAGAGGATGCGATATTAGAATTAATAGGTACAGTATCTCATAACTTGAACAACAAGGATAAATCATTAGCTATCTTTCTAGATCTTTCTAAAGCTTTTGACACTGTCTCTGTCCCCCTCCTGCTCAGTAAATTAGAAAAGATTGGTGTAAGAGGCCTACCACTTCATTTGTTTGAGAGTTATCTAAGTGGACGCTCTCAAATTGTCAGCATAAACAATAGCATCAGTAGGGAAGCATCCATCAGCTACGGAGTGCCGCAGGGTAGTGTTTTGGGACCCACCCTTTTTCTGCTGTACATAAATGATCTCTGTAAACTTGAACCAAAAAACTCCAAAGTACTAGCTTACGCTGACGACACTGTTATCCTGGTTCATGGCCGTGACTGGAATGAGGTGCGGACTCACGCAGAGTCAGCCTTGCAAGCTACTATGCAATGGCTCACACAGAACTTGCTCACCCTAAACCTTGATAAAACCAAGTTCATCACCTTCAGTCCAAGGAAAGATTCCCAACCAGCCCCGGCTTTTCGCCTGACTGCTCACGTATGCCATACAGTTAGAATTGCCACTTGCGGCTGTCCTGAAATTACGCGTACGGACTCAATCAAATATCTTGGCGTCTGGGTTGGCAGCACGTTAACATGGAGTGAGCAAATCGATTCACTGGTGTCAAGGGTTAGGAAATTAATTTTCGTTTTCAAAAACTTAAGGACTTCTGCCGATTTTTCCATCTTAAGAACTGTGTACTTTGCGCTTGCTCACTCCATTTTAACATACTGTATTTCGGTCTGGGGTGGTGCTGGTAAGTGCCTTATGTTACGTTTGGAGAGGGCACAGAGGGCTGTCCTCAAGGTAATGGCCTTTAAACCTTACTGCTTCCCTACCCGCGAACTGTACATGCTGTGGAAACTACCCACGGTAAGGCATTCTTTTGTGCTAAGTACAGTGTTGCGGAAACACTTAACCCTAACTTTTGAACCTGACCTTAAAAGGCGAAAGCGAAGAACTGACAGAGTCTGTCCTACATTAAGTGCCAAACTCGAAACTGTACGCCGGCAGTTCGTTTTCCTTAGCCCCGTGCTCTATAATAAAATTAATAAAGAGCTTACTATCTTTCCATGTACTTTCCGAATTTGCAAAAAAGTTATTGATGACTATCTCCACACTCTAACATATGAGGAATTGGAAATGTTAATCAAACCATAAAAATATTTCTTCCGCAAACATGCACACCAGATACACGGTAGCGTGGAGTGTGCTCGTGGGGAGGTCCCTCAAGCACACCCTACACTTACACCCTACAGACATGCACTACACTCACATACAACACTGCCACACGCACTACCATAAATAGTTTAATTTTTCTTTCAATTTTGTTCATTTTTGCTATATTTATATTTGCTAGCAAATATCCTGTATATGTAGTTAATTGCTCTACAATGTTGCTCATATATTATCTGAAATTTGGAACGCTGTGCCTTTCCTGGAGGTGGGCGTTAATAGCTGCAACACAGTTACTCAACTAATGTAGCTATTTACGTACTCAAATTATTTGTAAAAGTGTTTTTGTTCCAATAAAGATTATTATTTATTTATTATTTATTTATTATATATAAAAGGCTTGCTAAAGAAGACTCAAAGACTTGCTATAAAACGTGTTTTCGCTAAAAGTACTATTATTTTTTTGAAAACATTTATTCCCAACTCTGATCTCATGGAGATGGTGTCCGAGTATCACCACTGTGTGGACTGTGCGAACTATCGTACCCGGCCCAGGTTTAAGCCATGGTCTGGGGCGAGAAGAAATGGGATGAAAAAGAATGAGGCGGCGGAACGATTGAAAATTCCCACTGCAGTAAGAAACCACAGGAGCACATTCCCAGCCACCATAGGCGTGGGCGATGAGTTTTGAGTGGGTCGTCGACCATCCGGCTCCTGGGAGACCCGTGTCTAACATGCCCATGTCAGCGATGCGCGTTATTTCACGCGCCCCTTTAAGAGATTCTGCAAACCCCAGTGAGGCCCACCAGAGCCAAAGCCTAACACTCCCTTTACGCTGCACTGCTCAATGCACAGAAGACTGCATTCTCTAATGAAAAGTCAAACTAATGGCTGAGAATAACGTAACTTTCCAGGATGCCATGCAACGTGTTGCACATACCCTGGCCTTTGGGAGCTTGGTAATCCTTTTCTCCACCTTCTCAAAAACACATAGGAAGTGGTGAAGGGGTTTTGGGGGCTGTCTTTTGTTTTTACTGAATTATCAGCCTAATTTGAATAATCGTTTTTAGTTTTTTTCACTTGAGTTTTGAATAGTAATGAATTAGTTTTGGTCTCGGCGACTTGGACGTCTTCAGAACGTATTTACCAACTCTTAGTGGTCATCCTGCACACCCGCTTCTCTAACTATATTTGCAGGATCAACAAGATTGTTTTAGTTTGTTATATTAACTACGCTACTATAGCCCGCTGTCAAAGAAACTTTTTAAATCAATTCTGGAGAAGCTACATAATTATTAGCCTGTACACAGCCTTATGTTTGCTGGCTGCACCAAGAAGTGACAAATTGCGAGCGCACATTTTGAAAAAAAACTGCAGGCTTCAAGTACGAACACTGTTGGATATGGGTGCAGGTGAGACAAAGAAAACACATGTATCCTGAATGTAAGAATGTACGATAGAAGTGAACATTGAATGATTGAATGTTTGACGAATGATTGAAGTAGGTATGCTTTATATAATCTTGGATATTTGTAAAGGAGGTATTATACGTACATCATGCGTATATTCCAACAGCCCCCCTCAAATGTACAAGCATTTTATACAATCATAAGTCAAAAATCGTTTATTCAAACTTGGCTGCAAAACAGCACCTTTTGAACGTCAGGAATTTATAAAAGACAGTCCCCCAAAACGCCCACCTTTCCACCACTTCATATGTGTTTTTACTGGGAAGAAGAAGTGGCGCAACAAACTCCCCAGCAACACATGTCTGTCTGTAGGTTAGAAGAACCTTAAATATTGTTTGATATATACATACAGTATACAATTCAATTTGTTTATTACAGTATAGGACAATATGCAATATTGACATACAATTTATACAATCATTAATAGTACCTGCTGCATAAAAAAATTACAATAACTTTGATTAACAGCTTAGTTTATTTGTTATAGCCAAAACATAATAGCATTCTAAATAAAATCATTTAACTGAAATTATTCAAAAATTTACATTAAGTTCAACTATTTAAAAATATTTTATTCATTCATAATAATCAATATTAATCTATAATAGGGAAATATTAAAACTAGGTATCAAAATATTCATCCGCATCGCTGTCAGCTGGGATCGTGCCCAAAAGGCTGGCTGCATTGCCACGCTGGATGGCAATGCATATCCTTTGACCGAAGTATAGGCCAGCCCTTTGGTCACGAGTGGACTCCATTAATCGCTTACTAATTTCTCGAAATAGTCTGTGGGCACTTGGGCCCCATGGTCCCAGGGTTGCAACCCCAAACGGCTCAAAAATGCAATTGCCGGTGAGGTTTACATATTTGTGCCGCTTGAGGTTTTCCGCGGCCCGGTTTAGAATTAAGTTCAACTTAATTCTAAAAACTTTGCATCATAAATCAAAGTCAAAACATTTACTTCATTTAGACCATAACAAGCACTTATGAAAGTCAAAAACATAAATGTGGTGGTCCTGCTCCATAGGCCATACTAACAATATCTAATTAATAACCAAATTAAAATTACATTTTAAAATTGTATTTTTCCTTTGACTATGCTATTTGTCTGGTGACAAAATATGTACATATAAAAGGATTAATGAATGTGAATGTTTATACTTATCACAAGATAAGTTACAAAGTACATTAAAATATTCATATCACGTTTAAATAATTATCTTTATAAATGGTATTTGACTCATGCATTTTCATGAAACATGAAAATTTGAAGCATGAAGCATTTTAATGGTCATTTCATTCTCATATGTTTTTGTTTGCGATTCTACATGACCTTCGCATGCTGTTATTGTATGAATCAATACATATTTATAAACTGTATTACCATACTATGTATTTTTTTTTTTAAGAGTAACCATGGAGTTACTTGCCTCTTCTCCATAGGAAGCTACTTTTAGAATGGGCAAATAGAATCAAACTTACTGCTCGCGCAAGTTTTACATTTTTAATTTAATTAACTATATTGTTTCCAATGCAATTTCTGAACGCATCTTTTCTAACATTTTATACTTCCGCAACCGCACAGTATGAGTTGGCTATCCTTCCCTTTCCCTCCTATCCCGCTACAATACACCAGAAAGAGAAGGAAGATGCGCCGCGCGCACCAACTCTCGGCGCGACTAGCGCCGCAACGCTCCCGCCGTTGTATTCCGAAAACTTTTCGAATCACCGCGACACCGCTCCGCACTTTATGTAAAAATAAATTAAATAACCGCACCGCTTCATCTTAAACCGCTTAAAATCAGTGTTAGTGTAGCCGGCACACAAGAACTAATCGTGAGTGACAGTGTTTTTGTGTGCCGGCTAATTTGATTCTATTTGCCCATTCTAAAAGTAGCTTCCTATGGAGAAGAGGCAAGTAACTCCATGGTTACTCTTAAAAAAAAAAATACATAGTATGGTAATACAGTTTATAAATATGTATTGATTCATACAATAACAGCATGCGAAGGTCATGTAGAATCGCAAACAAAAACATATGAGAATGAAATGACCATTAAAATGCTTCATGCTTCAAATTTTCATGTTTCATGAAAATGCATGAGTCAAATACCATTTATAAAGATAATTATTTAAACGTGATATGAATATTTTAATGTACTTTGTAACTTATCTTGTGATAAGTATAAACATTCACATTCATTAATCCTTTTATATGTACATATTTTGTCACCAGACAAATAGCATAGTCAAAGGAAAAATACAATTTTAAAATGTAATTTTAATTTGGTTATTAATTAGATATTGTTAGTATGGCCTATGGAGCAGGACCACCACATTTCTAAGCATTTTTTATCTTGAACTTAATGTTCTAATTTATAATATGCTTTCTTACAAAGTGTGGCTTTCATATATGAGTTTTAAACCTCATGTCATTCAGTTCCAGACTGTTGCCTGGTTGTCTGGTATTTTGTTATTACATTTACTTATTTATTTACATATACAACCTTACATCTACCCTTACAGGACGTGCCTAATGCGGCAGATGGGTTCTTATTAATTCTAAACTAAACTAAAAACACATAAATAATATCTACATCACATCACACAAATCAACACATAAAAACTTAACTAAATTCGTCACAATATCGTTTGTGATTTGTAGGATTATTAGCGATGCTAATACAACTGTTATTAACTTCATATATCATCATTGGCAGTTTTATAAGAATAGAACTATGCTATACTATAATGATTTTATCCAAATAGCTTCTTTTATAGCTTCAAATAAGCAATATTCAGCTTCTTTTGAGGAACCGGCGACTATTTTGTTTCCGTTTATTCCACGAAATTACGTACAATTATCGAACACTTTAAATATGTGATCTGTTGTACTTTTGCAGTCAATAACGTCGCCTCAACCAATCAGAATCTGCATACCCTGCCATCAGTTGTTTGTAATCACATTTCACATAGGTCAGCTTTAATTTAAGAGTTATTTATTTAACAATTTATGTACACACACACAGAATACAGAGAAGAAGAAAAATAGAAAAGATAGTACAAAGGCACAGCTTATTTCATTAGAAATCTCTTCCAGCTGGCCCGTTATGAGAGAGTTAGAATAGAAAGAGATGCAGATAGAGTGCGTAAAAAGAAAAGAAGCTAAAACTAACATAAAATAATTACTAACTTAACCTAAATATGTATATATAAAATATATATCAAAAAATATATATATATATGTATAAAAATATATAAATACACTAAATACTATAAGCATCTATGATGACAAGGAAAGATAGTGTTCCTTCAACTTGCGTTTAAATAATGCAACAGTTTGGCAGCTCCTCAGCTCAGGCGGCAACTTATTCCACAGCCGTACAGCGTGCACGGTGAAGGAGTAGGAGTAGAAATCAGTGGAGTGGGAAGGGATTTTAAGTAGGGATTTGAGATGAGTCCTGCAGGAAGCATCAGGTGAGCGGAGAAAGGAGAAACGTTCCCGCAGGTACGAAGGAGATTTAGGATTGAAGAGGATATTGAATAGAAGACACAAAATGCGAGTGTTCCTGCGAAGACGAATAGGGAGCCACTTGAGATCCTTGCGAAATTGTGAAACATGATCATACTTTTTGAGATTGAAGACAAAACGAATACAAAGATTTTGCAAGCGCTCAAGTTTATTTAAAAGCTCCTCTGTGGCATCCAGATAACAGGCATCGGCGTAATCTATAATAGGTTGGATGAGAGTCTGAGCAAGAGAAATTTTGGTTTTTAAGGGCAAAAGTGTTGAAGACATTTTAGCGTATGAAAAGTGTAGTGAACTTTGCGACTAACTTCATTGACCTGAGCTGACCACGATAAGTTAGAATCTAGAATAACACCCAGGTTTTCGCTGTATTAGTGTAGTCGATCTGAACCCCATTTAAACTAAGCGGTGGTAGTGACGCAACATCTAGCCTGCTACGCATGTATCTGCTACCAATAATCATGGCCTGAGACTTCCTGGGATTAATTTGCAGACCAAAGGACTGCGCCCAATCACCAATCGCATCCAGGTCACGATTCATGGCAGCAATGGCAGCTTCTGCATCAGCACAGGGAAAATGTCTGTAAAGCTGCAAGTCGTCTGCATAGAGATGGAAGTGGGAAGAAATGACCTTAGTGACAGAGTCAATGAAAATAGAAAACAGGAGAGGAGAGAGAACGCCACCTTGAGGTACACCCGCAGTGAGATTGCACCAGCCAGAGGTTAGGTTATCGAGGCGGACAAATTGCGAACGGCCTTTTAAATAAGAATCAAACCAACTTAGGGTGGAAGGGGAAATATTGAGAGATTTTAGAATGCCGAGAAGAATATCAAAATCAACAGAGTTGAATGCACTGCTAAAGTCAAGAAGGACTAGTAAGGTGAGAGACTTGTTTTCCATCGCAAGGCGAATATCATCAGTGACCTTTAGCAATGCAGTTGAAGTACTGTGACCAGGCCGAAAGCCAGATTGAAACTGACTCAGCAGGTCCATTCTGGATATATAAGCAGACAACTGACGGTGAACTAAATGCTCAAGAACTTTAGACAGGAAAGGGAGGATTGAGATGGGTCTAAAATCTGTCACAGCAATAGGATGTAGGATTTTGGGTAAAGGAATGACAATCGCTGCTTTCCACAGATCAGGAAGGAACCGGAGAATAAGGAAAAATTAAAAATATGAGTCAAAACAGGAAGGACAGAGGAAAGAGTAAGGGATATCATTCTTGAGCATATATCGTCATTGCCAACCGCATTAGATGAAATCGCAAGAATAGACCTCTTCACGTCATCGGAGGTCACAGCACACCACTCGTATGGAGGACAATCAGGCAACGGCAGACTGGCCAGCTGACTCAATGTACTGGCTCTGACGTGTGCAGCCAAACGAACAGGAGGAGAGGAGAAGTAATTGTTAAGAGCACACACATCAGTGTCACCACTATAAGTAGCCGCAGCCTTTCCGATACCGATCGATTTTAGGAATCTCCAAACCTCGGAGGAGCTACGATTATCGAGAGAATTATGGAAGTAGCGTCTCTTAGCATCTCTGCACATTCGACTGCAGCGGTTACGTAAAGATTTGTAAGCAATAAGGTTGCGCTCAGATGGACTACGCTTCAGCCTCCTCTTCGCCCTATCCCGACTGGCCATCAACTCTTTAATGGCAGGAGTGAGCCAGGGAGCCGGAATATTCTTAACTTTAATACGACGAATAGGAGCATGGCTATCAAACAAGCGTATTAATTTAGAGTTGAAGCAGTCTACCATTTCGTTGATGCAGGTGCTCTCCAGAATACAGGTCCAGTCAATGAGATCAGCATCACGCGTCAATGCCTCCAAGTCAATGCCCTTGTAATTCCGAAGGAAAAGGTACTGTGGCTTTCGCTTAGGAGGACGAATCCTGTAAGATAGAAAGATGAAATCGTGGTAGGAAAAACAAGCAGTAAGCTGTCCGTGAAAGAAACATTGCTGATCTTTGACACAATCATAAGATCTAGCAAGGAAGGAGTACAATTGGGAAAGTGGTGAGTAGCAGAAAGAGGTAAAATACTAAGATTGAAAGAAGAAAGAAGAGATTTAAGTTTAAGCGCTCGACTGTCATCCTTCAACAGACAAGTGTTAAAATCACCCATCATGACTATATGCTCGTACAAAGGGCAATAATCATTCAACAGCGAATCCAACATGTCAAAGTAATTAATGTTGAGGTTCGGACTATAGACTACTCCAAGAAGCATCTTGGTGTGATTTAGGATAATTTCAAGAAATAAATGCTCTGCTGATTCCGAGTACAGTGAAGGGGAAGCACTGATGATCTTATACGGGACATCAGCCCGCAAGTACATGGCAACGCCCCCACCTCCCTTTCCTGTTCTATCGTTCCGAACCAGAACGAAACCAGGGAGGGCATAGTGAGCAGACAGAAGCGAAGGTTTCAAAAAAGACTCGGAAATCAACAAAGCATCAAGATGCACACTGTCAATAGATGCCAGAAGGTCGGAGTGGTGACCAGGAACACTTTGAGCATTTATGTGGGCTATATTGAAATTATTAGGATACGGCGACAGAAGTGAGGAGATCTGATCACCCAACGTCAAAGGAGCAGAAAAGTCGCCATCCGCACTGACAAAACTGTTGGAATTTGAAGAGCATGAGAAAAAACTATCGTCTAAGTTGAAATCACTCATAGATATTCAAAGGAACTTCCGTAACTTCATTAATTTTACTTTGATACCGACTTAAAATACCTCTAGCAGCCCCAATATCTGATCATGTACCAAACATTACGTACATAAGGCACTTCCATATACTTAGATATATCTTCCTTAAGAATGCCTTTCAAAACAGCGGTTTTTACGTCCATAAGATGGGCATGTAAATCAAACTGATTTGCAAGAGTTAAAATAAATTGGAAAGATTATATTTGAGCTACTGGAGTGAACGTTTCGTTATAATCTTGTAAGTATTGTTGAGTGAAACCACGAGCTACTAATCGGGCTTTATACCGTGTAGGTTTACCCAACTCGTTATTTTAATTGTCCTTATTTTAATTGTCCTTACCCATTTTGAACTTTTTATGTTAACATTTTTAGGTCTTGCCATAAGAGTCCAAGTATTATTTCTATGATTAGACTCTATTTCACTTTTAGTGGTTTTCAACATAAACTAGAATCATCCCCACTAAAAATGTCACCATAGATGCATGGTAGTGATTGAACAGTTGTGAGCGATAACTAAAAATGGGTCGTCAATCCTTTTATAATCTATTGGGGTACTTTGAGAATTATTTTTATTACGTCTCATTTTGTTAGATGAAGGTCCAGCTTCAGAGCTATTATCAGGGGAATGATTATGTTTGTGTTAGTTGCCTATTAACTTTGCCGAATTTATCGTCGTTATCGGGCTTGTTAATTTAGGCGGGAATTTAAACAGGTATAATAGAAATTCAACTCGTTAAATACAACATTCCTCGCAATAAGGAACTGATTATTTTCTGTATTAAATAATGTGTAACCATTTTGGTCGTAACCAACTAATATGGCTTTAAATGACTTTTCGTCACATTTTGAGGCTTTGGTTTTATCATGACCTCGCGAACCGAATCATCATCATTATTTTAAATGTCTTGAACGACTTATTTTCGGTTTCGTATTTGCGGTATTGATTGTGCCGCATTTTGTATGGTGTTTTATTATTCGAGGGCGCTTTTATGGGTAGTCTATTTGTATATGTATAGGTATTGATATAGTTTCACCCCTGAATATTTTATACAATTTCGCACTTGTAACCAATTGTCGAGCCATTTCGGTTAATGTACGATTCATATGCTCCTCGACACCATTTTGTTGTGGCTATAGGGTACCGTTAAACAGTAAGTTATTCCTTACAAACACAATAATAATCTTTAAATTCATTAGAAAGATATTCTCGCCCACTATCGCAATATAAATTATTTTACTTTATGGTTAAATAACTTTTACACTTTAACAACAAAATCTTGAAAACATTTCAGCACTTCTGACTTAGCGTACATTAAATACAATAACAGTGTGATATTACACTGTAATGTATAAAATTGTCTACAAACGTAACAAAATATTTCTTATTATCTACAGTACATGGTTTTTACCAAGTTTGCAACGTTCACATAATTCATCAAAATTATCAAATAAAAACATTATTTTCATCAACTCCATATTTGAACATTTTATTTTTCTGTTTATTTAAGTAACCTAGTGTACTATGCCGTAATGTATACTCTTTTACACAGTCTTGGTGATTCTCTTCAACTAAATTTAAAATTACTCCGAGAATTATTACTGTTTAAAAATAATACTAAAAACATTATTGATTGATGTTCTCACCTGTCATAAAACATTTATTATTTTTACCATAAATGTTAAAAAAATTACCGACATAGGTACCAGTCTTTTGGCAAATTATAACGTACCTCCGGTCAATGATAGGGTATTACATGCATTTTTGAAATATATCTTAAATAAATTCTTTAGTCTTAATATATCTCTAAAAAATTAAAAATATTTTTTTTTCTCACGTTATGTACGAATATTTATAAATTAATTGTTTTATCATAATTTCAAATTTCGCGCGTATTTCGCGAAAACGCGGCACACAACGGACGCCATGATTGTTGATGTTTTGGTCATGACGTCATTACGTTAGTAAACAAACTACAGCTGTCAGTAATACATATTTTGATATGTATTGAAAATTTTAATAATGAGTAATTATGCTCCGTATCGTTGGTGTGTTGTTTCTGAATGTGAGAACACAGTAGTGTAAAAACACCAGACAAATTATGGATTCAAGTACCAGTGGATATAAATATGAGAAACACTTGGTTAAAAGTTGCGAGACGAGATCCCGGACTGTTATCAGATAAATCTCGTTTATACTTTTGTGAAGATCACTTTGATGTAAGTAACTGTATTAACATTACCTATCTAATGAAATATACTCTTTAATGATAGGTTAACTACTTCAAGAATCAATACTTTGGGAAATGTGGATAATATTTAGAGGTTATAAAATCTATGTAGTAAAGATGCTAATAACTTATTTTTCTTACGTTTCAGTTGGAACATGACATGGAAAAGTATATAAAGTATAAAATAATGGGTTCAGTAAAAAGGATTAAAATGAAACCTAATTGCATACCCTCCAGGTTTCTTTGACACTGAAAGCTGACACTTTTGTTTACGACCGTAATGACTTCATTAGCATGGCGGCGACATTTCGTAGTGTTCAAAGACAGATAAAAAAACCTAAAAACTTTAAACTGCAATAAAAAATATATTTATGTACCTTACGAAGTGAAACTAACATTTCCCGATTGCTTTTCCTCTAAACAATCATTGTAATACACTTTTAATTTTTTTCTCATCTAGACTAAAATACCCTATTCGACGTACGAGGTTAAAACCTTTTTACATTGTCAATCTTTTATTTTTTTCTGATTTGTCAATATGATATATGTCATCATGATCTGTCACACCAGAATCTAAAAGAAAATAAACAGTATTATTTTCTACATAATTAGCAGACAATTACCATTATGAAATCATAAAAATGCAACCGTCCTGGTCATTGTTGCAGTATTCAATGTTATTGGCAGACTTTTGAAGTTCATTGTTAATGCTATTTTTATTTACACTCTTTCACTGAATCTAAAATTTAGTTGTATTACTTTTAACTACAGAAAACGGCCTGGGCCCATAACCTGTTGGATATGGGTGCAGGTGAGACAAAGAAAACACATGTATCCTGAACGACTGTTATATTTCGAATGTAAGAATGTACGATAGAAGTGAACATTGAATGATTGAATGTTTGACGAATGATTGAAGTAGGTATGCTTTATATAATCTTGGATATTTGTAAAGGAGGTATTATACGTACCTACATCATGCGTATATTCCAACAAACACAAACATGAATTGGACTCTCACAGATATTGGCCTGTTCGTGAACTAATTCAAACAATTCGGTGGAATCCCAACTTAACATAGAAAGAAGAAAGAAAGAAAGTGAGTGAGTGCACAGAAAATCCTCAAGTGTTTCCCCCTGTAGTGAAACTATGCGCCTGCCTGATGACTATTGTAGTGTACTGTATTATCACCGATATCTGTCGTCTCGTTGTCGCATAGACGCGGAGGGTGCACACTATACTCTATGGCCAGTTGGCGGGAAACCGGGAGAGTGTGTGGCACGGGAGTAAGACGTTATGTGGACAAGCGAGCCGATATCCTAATTATCGGATGGTAATTACAGAGACACAGGTAGGACGAACACTACATTTGGCGACGAGTGAAAATATTATATTGGCGGCGTGTCTGTAAGTAGCGAACATTATTTCTTTTGAATTGAAAAGAAAGGAAGGGGCAGGTATGGTAAGTTCAGTTTGCGGATTAGAAGTCCCCCTAAACAGCCGAAATCTGAACAAATTGGCCGTCTGTCCAAAGAACGTGCAAGTTAAAGTATCTAGTAAGGATGCTAGTATGGTATCCAGTCACCGACTCGACTATAAATTATTGTACGAGACTTTAAAGAATTGTCACACCAGTGCTCATGTCTAGGTTTTACTTGGAAAGTTTAATTGTGTGTTCTTTGAAGCATATAGGTAAGTTGTACGTTAGTAATTGTACTGTATATTAATCACATAAGGGTTTTCCAGAAAGCCTGTATCATAATATCACATTGCATACCTATGAAATTCATGTATTTTTCACCAATTGAACATAGAACATTCATTTGTTTTAAGATTGGTGCGAATCAGTAAATCGTTTTAATGCTGTGATGCTACATGATGGCTATGATTACAGCATACAGCCAAACATCTGTCGTGGGAGTAATTTCCTTTATGAAAGATAAATTACATTGTGTTCCTAGTTCCTATCATAAAGTAAATAATCTTTGGTTCCCATTGACTATAAAAGTGTGAAAAGTAATAACTGGGAATGCAATTATGACTGAAAGTTTCAAATTAATTTGTAACTTGTAATATAGTGAAATATTTGGTGAACTGAGTGCATAATATTATAAGTACCTTGAGTTTGTAAGCGACTCCCTACTACAATAATTAAGAAGTTATTTCTACTAAATAATCTGTTTTGAATTGAGTAATTTTAAGTATTTGAAAGTTAATCTGGACGAGTACCTTCTTTAAATCTTGATTAATTTCAGATTTTCTGTGCCGGTGGTTTGGATAATATAAGCTTCCAAACCTAGCTTCCCTCCCAGAGTCTAGTTAACTGCTGCATGGGTTTGCCCGCTGCACCTACAGCCAGACCAGTCATCTTCAGTAAAGTGAATGTGGTCATCTTCATCACGTATTTACCAACTCATAGTAATCATCATGCACACCCGCTTCTCTAACTTTATTGAAAGATCAACAAGATTTTTTCAGTTAGGGAGTTATATTAACTACGCTACTATTTACATCAATATTAGAGTGTAATTAAATTATGTGGGTGTTGGCTTTAAGTCAAACCGAATCTGTTTGAGTACCAATATGTTACTTGGAGTGCCTATCTGATCTCCTCAAACCAGTGAACTGGTTCCGCCGTTCCGCCGTTCCGCCGCCTCCTCCTCGAGCATGACTGCTTCACAGAAGGAGGCATCCCATTCCCTCTCGCCCTGGACCATGGCCTGAACCAGGGCCGGACGCGAGAGGTCGCCGCCGCTTAAAGCCTCGACGAGGATACGGCGGTGCTCTTCCCAGGGCACTCCTGGACTGTGTGGTCCACCGTGTCCTCGTGGCTGTCCGCACAGTGGTGATACCCAGGCGCCTCCTCACGACCGACTGACCTGAGACCGGACTTACCGCCACTATGGTGGCGTGCCTTATTACTTTCGCCCCTTACGTAATAATTTTCCAATCGGTTGACTAGATCCAGAGATTTCCACAACGTCACAAACTTTACTTCTTTTGTTTAGATAAATAGTCACACATCGTCGAACTACCTTGATCGATCAACCCGTGCGGCTGCTAAGTAATAATCCTAATTATACTGTCATGTGAATGGATACACCTACGGGATAAGTAGTATTTTGTCACGCAGTATTTTGCCGTGGGACGCCGGCTTAGAATTGCGCTCCCCCCAAATCATCCCGTGGGTGTCGTAAGAGGCGACTAAGGGAAAACCGGAGGTCGGGCAGCAGCGCCCTCTGCGAACTGTACATACTCACTGCGATCGCCAACCCGCCTGCCAAGCGTGGCGATTAAAGGCAAATACCCTCCTAATGAAAAGCACAGAAACCAGGCCCCCAGTCCCCGGCAGCTCCGCTATCCCTGGCGCGGCTCGCAGAGCAGATGGCAGATGGGGCCGAAAAGTGTTGGAGTGGAGACCACGGACTAGCAAGTGCAGCGTAGGACGTCCACCAACGAGGTGGACAGACGACCTTATAAAGGTCGCCGGAAGACGCTGGATGCAGGTCGCTTCCAACAGGTATCTGTGGAGATCAAAGGGGGAGGCCTATGTTCAGCAGTGGACGTTCTATGGCTGAGATGATGATGATGATGATTGTCACGCAGACGAAGACGCGGGCAACAGCTAGTAACAAATAAAAAGGAGTCGCAGTCAGGATTAATCGATTTATTTGGTGACAGATCTACCATTTTGAGCACCAAGCTATTATTTAAGTAATAAAACTATTATTATAAGAACGAAGTTTATATTCATGTAATGCACTACAATTTTATTGGTAATCCATCTCATATTTTACACATTATATTAACAATAATTTGGTAATTCATACCTGGGAACACTCTTTGTTTATCTGAGAACGAACATATTTCGTGGCGATAGATCTATTTATTAGGTGATACAACTTGATGACAAATATAAATGGTGACAAAAAATATAGTTCCCTTTTAATAATACCTTTCTGAAGGGTCTTACACTAAACAGTGGCGAGCAGCCTCACACTATAACATTTTTGCCTCTACGTTTGAGAACTTTCTTGGGGTACTTTGGTTCCATCACATGTTTTGGAGGTTACTAAAATCAATTTATTTTTTTAGAATTCATCAAATCTCTTTGTTTTATCGGATAAAAAAATCATTTTTCAATACTTGTTCAGAGCAACTTTCACCTTTCATAGAAAACGCCTACTACAGTACAGACAGACACGCGTAGCTTTTCCAAAAGTAACATCTTCGTATACACATGCACTACAGGTTTTCCCTACCCGGCTGTCATCATAAAGTTCTGCAGACACAATTCTTGTCCTTTTAGCATCAGATCACTCCGAAAAAAACAATACCGAATAATGTGAATGGTTCTCAATTTCCTTATAACACCACTGTAAGTAAAGTCTGTTTGCGGACAAGTTTAGTCGGTTTTCACTTATTCCCAAACCTTGACTTTTTTAGTGCCATTAACAAGGCATCTTTAATAATAAATTTATTACCATGTCCTTATTACAGTTCAAGTGGTATGAATGAATCCGCATGGCAAAACTTTAATTAAAAAAGCCTAAAACATTTTACTTACCAAAATTTTAGTTTTATATAGTTGTATTGATTGGACTAAAATGAAAAGTTTTAATGAAGGAAACCTTAATTGATACCTAATTTGAGTTCTCATAAATATTTTACTTAATTTAAGAAAAACTATGGCGACTATTTCTATGTTACGTTTTTTTTTTTCTTAAGTCGGCGTTTGCTGTCTTTAATTAGCTGACTAGCCAATTATCCGCTACAAAAGTTAGTGTTCAGTTCCCACAGAGCGTTATATCTAAAGTATTAAAAAAAGCAAATGTTTTTTGTCCTTAATTTTAAGAACACAATGTAATGTTTGTTTAAATAATAATTACATTACATTTTTTACCGTGTTTAAGCTCATGTCAGTACCATTACTATTTATTTCACTTCGAGTCGGGGGGTGTCTTTAATTAGTTGACCACGACTGTATATTTAAACTGTGCTCAAACTCCGAATTTTATGTGACAAAATATAATCTTAGAATACGCATTTAAGTTGACTCAATCATTTGACATAGCAGCCTACAGCCTGCAATGCGAATAAGGCCGAAAATAGAAAGACTTTCAGGGTTTCAGCGATTTTCAGGTGAGCCCCTTGAGCGCAACATAAGGGATTTTGTCAATTAAGTCGTATTTTTATTCTTTTGCAGATGCCGTGCAGAAGTTTATTGAAATGCCGACGTATACTGAAGTGGATCCGGGAGAAGGAGCCTTGCTCAGATGTAGGATATCTGACAAAAAGGGAGTTTGTTCGTGGCAGAAAGATGACAAGGTGAGTGCTTGAGAAATTACAGGCTTTCAGATGTCAGTCTTTTGGGAAAGAGGTTTTGAGAGTTGACACAATCCCTTCAGAAATCTATGGAGGATTGATACTTAAAAAAATAGGATACGCATCTACTAATCAATCTAAATCTAAATAAAAAATCTAAAGTGTTTGTGGTACGACGGCGACGGTTAGAGTCTACTTCCTATTTCTAAGCAGGTGAACCCTCGCCCAGAATACGTTAAAAGGACTGTTTATTTTGTACGCTAACGTTCTGATCAAGATCGACACGGTTCTTTTAGGAATGATGCAAAAGAAATCATCGATGAAAGCTTCCGCAAACATTGCGGAAGCACTGCAGTATCTGGGTTTCCTCGACACTGCCCTCAGAGCGTCGTTGTAGATAGATAGATAGATAGATAGATATACTCTTTATTATGTACACCAATTTAAAAAAAAAAAACAACAACAAAACACTGATCTACAGATTTAAAAGTCGGTGACACAATGGGCGGTCTTATCGCTAAAAGCGATCTCTTACAGACAACCTTTGGATGGATTGAGAATAAAAAAAGAAATAACTGTATTGCAGGTAGTTTTTGGTGTACTATGTATAATATTAATACCTAAAAATAGACAAAATAAAATAAATAAATAAATACATATACATATAATAAATATATATTTATAAAATAGCACAAATATGTATATATATAATATATATTGAAAGTTGCCAATAAACTTAGTGATACCTACTCCGTATTTTACTGGATTATAAATTGGAAAGGTAGTGCTTTTTCACCAGGTTCTTGAAGATTGCTAGAGATTGAGCCTGCCTTATTGTCACGGGCAATGCATTCCACAACCGCACAGCTTGAACGGTAAAAGATTTATCAAAGAAGTTAGTGGAATGCAATGGCATCTCTAGCCTCAAATTCTCAGATGACCTTAGACATTTTGCATGTGTGTCATTAAGGAACTTAAAACGTTCTTTTAGATAGGACGGGTTTTTTGGATTGAACAAAATGTTGTACAGTAAAGACAGGATATGAGTATTCCGGCGAAGACGTATAGGAAGCCACTTGAGTTTTGAACGGAATTCAGAAATATGATCATATTTGCGCAAGCCAAATATAAATCTAATACAAACGTTTTGAAGTCGCTCAAGTTTATCAAGCTGTGCCTCAGTGAGATCGAGATAACTGACATCAGCATAATCAAGGATTGGAAGCAGGAGGGATTGTGCAAGCGCCATTTTGGTGGCTGTCGGGAGAAAGTTTCGTAATCTCCTCAAGGACCTGACAGATGCAAACACTTTCCGGCTAATTTCTTGAAGTTGGGGACCCCATGTAAAATTTTTGTCAATGACAATCCCTAGGTTTTTAACTTTGTCCCCGATTGAAATAGCAGTGCCACCAAAAAAAATAGGGGGAAGTTGCAGCCAGTCAATCTTTTGAATCAATCTAGAGCTACCAACTACAATGGCCTGAGTTTTGCTGGATTGACTTTGAGACCATAAGCCTGACTCCATTCGCAAATTGTAGCCAAGTCGGTGTTAATATTAGCGATTGCATCTGCCAAGTCCGAGAATGCAGCTTGGCTATAAATTTGTAAATCATCAGCATAAAGGTGGTAGGAAGAAAGAAGATTTTGGAAATAGAATTAATAAATATCGCGAAGAGTAAAGGAGATAAAACGCCACCCTGTGGCACGCCAACAGAAGTATAGCACCATGAAGAGTATGCGTCTTCTATGCATATACGTTGACGGCGGCCAAACAGGTAACTACGAAACCAGTCAATCGCCGTTGGAGATATGTTCAGAGAGCCAAGTATGCCAAGCAGGACATCGAAGTCGACGGTATTAAATGCATTACTAAAATCTAGCAAGCAGAGAACCGTCAGATTCCCGGTGTCCATGCCACGGCGTATATCCTCGGTAATATTCACCAACGCTGTAGTGGTGCTGTGACCAGGTCGGAAACCGGACTGGAAAGGATTCAGCAGGTTATTCCTACACAGAAAAGCATTCAGCTGATCATGGACAAGACGTTCTAGGACTTTGGAAAGGAAAGGTAGGATGGAGATGGGACGATATTCTGAAAACGAAGCAGGATTCGATGTTTTGGGTAAGGGGATGATTTTGGCTTCTTTCCAAATAGATGGAAAGATACCACAGGATATGGAGTAGTTAAGGATGTGGCACAGGACAGGCAAAATTACATCAAGGATTGGAAGTATCATTTTCCGACTGATACAATCATCACCTACAGCATCAGAGGTAATGGATACTATACTCTTCTTAACATCACAATCAGAGAATTGACTAAAGACAAATGCAGGATAATCCGGAGTTGGTTGTTTTGAAAGATAATCTAAGGTGCGAGCCTTAGCTGTCCCACTGTATGAAGACGACGATGAAAAGTGTTGATTTAGAAGATCAATATTTAACTGTTTCGAAACTGGTTCTTGGCGTGATTTCCCAACTCCCATGGATTTTAGAAATTTCCAGACTTTTGCTGGGTCTCCATTCTCAACTGAATGATGGAAATGTTGGCGTTGTGCATCCCTACACACCTTGTTGCATCGATTGCGAACCTCTACATAATGCTCACGAGTAGACGTACTAGGACGACATTTGAACTTTGTTTTTGCTACAGCCTTCTTGTGCATGACAGTCTTGATGGTATCCGATAGCCACGGAGCCGGAAACCGGAAAGTTGTACTGCACACGCAAGACGTTGTAAGCCCGCCGCGTATAGCTGATCCACAAACTGCACGTGTAAAATGACTGACAGAAGGCTCTGAAAAGGAACTACGGCCCGGCAGATTCGCATAGTATTGCAGCGGATTGCTAACGCCCTCCTTTCCCTCTCCAGATCTTCGTTGTCCTGTAGCCGCCCCGTCAGCATATGCCCCAAATAACCTTTGACACCCTCCCTAAAGCCTACCCTAAGATCTTAATTGGCGGTACGTTTGATGGAGCTTTGTTCCCTGTTTTGGCAGGAAAACACGTTGACGTTATATTTGAGCCCATGACACAGGGCGTACGAGTGACGTACGACTCACTTATTCCCAGTAGTCTTCTGAGCGCACTGACTGACGCGCTAAACAGAACTGAGAGAATGTGGTTGAAAGTCGTCATGCTCCCTTAGACGGTATTGCTTGCGATAGCGTCGGTGGTCGGGTTGCCTCCCCCCCTAAAAAATGTGCGAGGGGGGCGATGGCTGATCCTCGCGTTATGCTAGTGAACGGGTGCTGCTTGTGGTACCAGGTCGTCATGCTGACTACATATTTCATTGTTTACTAGCTTTTGCCCGCGGCTTCGCTCCCGTCAACTGACTTCTCTACTTTACCCTATTTTTTTTTTCATAAGAACCTTCTCCTGACAATAACAAACACAAAAAAAAAAATAATTAGCCAAATTGGTCCAGGCGTTGTTGAGTTATGCGCTTACCAACACATTTTGCGATTCATTTTTATATTATACTAGCTGTTGCCCGCAGCTTCGTCTGCGTGGGCAATATAGAATAGTCAAAATACTACTTATCCCGCAGGTGCATTCTTTCACGTGACAGTATAATTAGGATTAGCACTTAGCAGTCGCATAGATTCATTGATCAAGGTTGTGTTGTGGATGTGACCGTTTATCTAAACAAAAGAAGTAAAGATTGTGACGTTGTGAATATCTCTGGATCTAGTCAGCCGATTTGGAAAATTATTACGTATGGTGCGTAAGTAATTTTCACAGGAAACAGCTATAATCTATGTCTATATGCTTTGAGTCTGACAAAGCTGTCATTTGTACATTTTCTGCAGCTGCTGCGACTAATCAGAAGCCAGAAAGTCTGTCAGTCTTACCATGGATATCGTCTTGTGTAGTTGACTGGATTGAAGATAGGTAGATAGGTAGTCGCTCCAAGCAAAATATTGGTACTCAAACAGATTCGGTGACTGGAAGGCAACACCAACATAGTTGGGGAATAGCTGGATGGATGATAAAATGAGTCATCATCATCAGCAGGCGCATAGGGTAGGATAGTTTCACTTACTCACTATGGTAAGGCTGACCCCACATTAGGCGTGCGCGATCCTCGGGCGTGTGAGTAGCGCGGGCGATAATACGCTTTAGCTCCTACTGTTATTGTGGTTTCTGATTTATGGAATATATCCGGGATACCCGTTATTGAAACTCTCATTCGCGCGCTGCGCACTCTCAACACGGTGGCTGAGCACATTGACATTATTTAACTGTACACTGAGCGAGTTCACAATGGCCACTTACTGTGTAGTTTGTAAGGACCAGTAGTTGTTTTGTACTGTTTTATATATTTAAGTTATAGTTAAGGAAATATTAATTGTAAGTAGGTACTATGTCGAATTAGATTAAAGGCATCGTAACTTTGAGATGTGAATAAATAAATAAATAAATTGTTATCTGTACGTCTCCCGAACATAATACTGGCACTTTCATATTATTACCAACAGTTATGTCAGATAAATATGGTGTAAAATTCGCATTCTTTATCCACTCTTTGTTGACCGTCATATGAGCACCAGCGCCGCTGTCCACGTACCATTCGTTTGAACTATATTTTCCATTCAAAAATACAACACTAAATGCATTTGATTGTTTCTGTTTTTGTAATAATGGACACTGGTTTCTGTAATGACCCGTTTGTTTGCACTTATAGCAAGTAATGGCCTTGTCACCTGTCACTGTCACTTAAGAGTTTGTCGATGACGAGTTCCCGCCATTTTTCTTTTTGTAATGATGCTTTTTATATGAAAAATTATTAATTTTAAGAAAATGCGAAGTTTTTTATCAAATAATTGCATTTTTCTCTGTCCACTTTGAGTCCGGCGCGAAAACGCTTGTCAGTGTCATGTCGTCACTTGTGACGTCACGTCTGAAATTACAAGACGCAAGTAAACAACGCTCGTGCAATAATTAAGTTTTTTGTGTTATTAAATATGAATTCGAAAGTGCATAGGTGTTGTGGGGTCCCCCAGTGTAAGAACACATCCAAAACAACTCCTGATAAGTTATTTGTGTACGTTCCTCACAATAAAAAAATACGAAACAAGCGGCTTAAACTTGCAAGGCGAGATTCAAAAGCAATATTGCCTAGGGTACAACTTTATTTTTGTGAAGATCACTTTGATGTAAGTTATTACATAGTTCTCTAGATTCTAACATAGAAGTTTTTTAAATTAAACTATTACACTTACATGGAAGTTTTTTTAATTAAACTAGTATACTTGCATGACAGTTTTAACATTTCTAAATTCAGCTGAACAAAAATCTTTATTTGATGCCAAAAACTCTCTCAGCATTATGATATCAATTCTAGCTAAATTAGTGCTGTTTGCCTTGATAAATCCGGGCTCCATAACTCGTGTTATAAACAATTAATTAATTAAAAACAAAGATCGCAGTGGAAGTTCACAATAACGAAATGTGACGTTCGCGCGCTTTCGCGCGAGTTGTTTTGAGAGATGACGTCACGAGCTCTGATTGGTGTTCAAGATATCATGGCGGATTGCCTTATTTCGTAATTTTATTTTATAAAAATACATATTAATTACATTATTAATAAAGAAAACAATGCGCGTTTTATATTCCAAGCTTCAAGTTTAATTTAATAAATATATTATTTTAATGATTTTTGATTACTGTCATCATGCCTATTATCTAGTCGTAACGGCCTGGGCACAATTTCTGGCGGGCCGAGACGCGGTGAGGCGAGAGGCGCGGCGAGCAATGTGATTTGCGGTGGTAGGTATGCCACAGCTAGACACTTAGTGACCACCGCGACGTCAGCGGTGGACGTATTTAGGGAACTGCTAAATTATTAAAATGTCCCCGTTAAAAGTATCACGGTATTGCCTCGAAACAAGTGCGTTCTTAGCTCAAGATATTATTCAGTCAAGGATAGGAGCGCACCCAGTTAACCAATAACCGGCCAAGTGCGAGTCGGACTCGCGCAACGAGGGTTCCGTACAAATCCTGAATAGATAAAAAGTGACTCTCGCGCAAACCGTTCAGTTTAGATCAATCATAGTTATGGTAATTTGGTGAGAGGCGAAATTTTATAATATAACTAAAATAGTAGGCCAGTAAATTGTAAAAGTTATTTTATAAAAGTTATTTATTTACAACATTTTATAGTCATCATTCAGAAATCTGATTGAAAATAACTAATTATGTCTTAAAGGTCATTGGGCATATCTGACCCGCTTTGCAAAAAGTGGCGGACGTGAATCAAAGTAGTTTTAAATTGTGGAGAATAGTATAACGTTTCTTTCAATATAAATATTTTACTAAAATTCCATGGAGAAGAATGTCCAGGATCGTTTAAACAATATAAAATGACAAGCAGTTTCAGAGGATTGTACAGGTTGCAATGCTCGTTTTTATTGTTAAAGAAGGAAGATGCCAATTCGGATGACCAGGATCTGATGAGGATCTGGAAACCCTGATAAATCGAGGGCAACTCTTGAATATTGTAGGCACACATCGAGTCAAAACCAGACATGTGAGTGTATTTTTGAGGGTACTGGTAAACGGTGAAGGTTTGGAGCTGATTTGATTATGGAAACTACAGAGAGTCGATGTTGCAACTACCACGTGTTTGGACTTATTTTATTCGTATTGGCGAAGACTTTCCACATAAATAGGTTTGACTGCCATTGCGGGATCGATAGCAAAGATCAGATATAGTTATGGGAACTCCTTTACAATTTATAGCAGTAACCTCGTGTTGGAGCTTATTTTATTTTAGGTGATGAGAATTCACTACTGACTTGGGTTAAAGCAGCCATTACAAAATGGGATCTTTTATTTTTAAGGGATTAATCACCTAACTAGCCCCAGTATCAGGTTTTTTTCGAAACCGCCTGACGATTTGTAACTGTCGAATTGTAACAACAACTGCTAGAGAGTAGGATTCAGGGTCGCTGGCTTTACGTTTCTTGACAAAAGTGTAATTCTGTCCCTTTCGTTGTTTTATAAAGTCGGCTTTATTTTATTTTGTAAATAGTTCTCATTTAGTTTATTAATTATGTATACAACACACAGTATACATAAAAAGAATATCTCAATACTCACATTCCCAGTGGTAACTTGTAATGGTGGGTCGTAATGGTCTTGATGGTCTTTATAAAAATGAATTTAAAAAGCATTTTACAAACAAATCCTACTTCACACATAAAAATGCAACAAGAAAACAAAAGCAAGAAAGAAAGGAAGAAGATGTTATGTGCACCGGTCTAGAAGTTGGTGTCTGGGGGATGCATCTATATTTATGTAACCACCGAGATTTAGGCCGATGCCTCTTAACAGTTTTCTTGTTGTTTTTAGTGTTTTTAGAATTTCTTATTTTTTTTTTTTGTAAAAAGTCTTTATTTTTTACTTCTTTTGTGAAAAGTTCTCGTCACTACAAATTATATAAGCCCAAACACGACGTCACTAAAACATACCGTTGAGGAGTTCCCTTGACTTTCTCACGTCTCCATCATCAGGTCAGCTCTAAACCTTTACTGTTTGATAGTATCATCAGACATACATCTGAGAATCAAGTTTTAACCCTATGCATGCCTACAATTTCTGAGAGTTGCCTTCGATTTCTCAGGATTTCCATCATCAGATCCTGACCTGATGACCTAAACGGCGAGTATACTCTTTGACTACAAAGAAATGATTTCTCGAATCCGTCAAACTTGGTCGTTTAAATTCCCCATTGAAGTTGGGAAAATATTTGATATTTAAACCTGATTTTCTCTAGATTCCCATGGCTCACTTCAAATTTATCATTTTCGCAATTTTTCCTTTATCAGTACTATATAACGTTGCTTCGTACCGAATTTCAAGATTCTGAGTTCACGGGAAGTACCTTGTAGGTTTTGATTCCCTAGCGTGAGTCGGAAATTCGTCTAAGGTGTCGGTATAACTGCTGTATCTTTTGATCGCGTTAACTTAGGAGTTTGATTTCTTCACTGCTTGAAGGGACTATAGACCTAGGTATTTGGTAAAAACTTCAGTACTATATAACGTTGCTTCGTACCGAATTTCAAGATTCTGAGTTCACGGGAAGTACCTTGTAGGTTTTGATTCCCTAGCGTGAGTCGGAAATTCGTCTAAGGTGTCGGTATAACTGCTGTATCTTTTGATCGCGTTAATTTAGGAGTTTGATTTCTTCACTGCTTAAAGAGACAATAGACCTAGGTATTTGGTAAAAATTTCAATTTGATACTTTCATTCGTTCGTGAGAAATAAGGTAGTAAGTTTCATTTTATTAAAATATTTTTATTATATTATATAACTAAAAAAATCTGATTTTCGCAATTTTTCCTATATTTGCATTATATGACAATGCTTCATGCCAAATTTCAAGGTTCTGAGTTTACGGGAAGTACCCTGTAGGTTTTGATTCCTTTGCGAGTGTCGAAAATTTGTTGAAAATATCGACATAATCGGCTGTATTTTTTGATTGGCTTGGCTTAGAAGTTTGATATTTTCACAGCTTAAAGAAACAATAGACCTAAGCATTTCATGTGAATTTCAGCTTGATACGTCTACGCGTTCTTGAGATAAAGGGTCTTGACAGACAGACAGACAGACAGACGGACAACAAAGTGATCCTATAAGGGTTCCGTTTTTTCCTTTTGAGGTACGGAACCCTAAAAAAGGAGAGAACTTGGCGAATTTCATACTCTTTATTATGAATATAGGAACTATCCTGATAATTTTTTTGAATAGGTATACGAGGGCAAGCATAGAAACTTTTGATTATATGTATGTATACTCGCCGACTGGAAGCCGACCCCAACATGATTGGGAAAAGGCTCGGAGGATGAGGATGATGATGTATACTCGCCTATATTTATGATGTGGATGTTTTGACATCCATATTGCGGGTCTACTCAGTATTTCACTAATAAATTGTTCCACATTCATTATTTTAAGTTAAAAACGCGGGGTAGAAACAAAATTATTTGTTTCGGTCGTGTGATGCCTGAATGAGCTGTGGCCGCCTCGATATTCGCTAGTACATTTGTTTCATTCGCACACTGCGCAGCCCGTAGCCGCCGTGTCCCGCGCGTCTCTAACCGCGCCGCAGGTCGCGCTGCGCTGCGCGTCGCCGTTAGCTGTGGTATACTTCATAAGTTGTCTACCATTTGTTTTCGCCTCAAACCGCGCCGCAATCCGCGCCGCTCTTGGCTGTGGCCAAGGGGTAACGAGATTAAGGGTCAATTCCCACTGAAAGAGCAGCGGCCGGCAGCGGCCGTAAGAGCACGGAAAATGTAAGAGCGCGGCGCGGCGCGGCCCGGCGCGGCGCCGCGCGGCCCGCCGCGCTCGCGCTCAATCCCTTGCAATTACGGCCGCTGCCGGCCGCTGCCGGCCGCTGCTCTTTCAGTGGGAATTGACCCTAAATGTCTTAGTAGGGTTATTTTACGGGAAAACCCTGAGTCATCAAACATAGCCCTCAGTTTCGTCCATAACTCCTGAGATGTTTTTGTTTTTTTAATATGCACGTAAAATCCCGGGTCAGTTGTTAGCACTAACTTCGCCTTGGCTTTTGCGTCATCTGATGTTTTTTCTCTCGAAACCGGCACCTGGCTCCGTTTTGATATAATTCACGAGATTTTACAGCACCAACAGATTTTCGACGGCAAAACACCATGCAGGCCCAACGTGGACTGCATGTAGTGAAGAAGTGGCTACACAATAATCTACTCACAATGAATAGTGATAAAACAAAATATTTGACTTTCAGTATACGTAATCCACCCAAAATTTTATACTAGGTTTTGAAATTGCACAGCCGGGCTGGAAAGGACACCGTCATTTTTGGAAGAGATGGCAACGGGAATATCTGTCGGAATTGCAGCAGAGGATCAAATAGTAGGCAAGCTCATTAAAGGTCGATGACGGAGACATGGTACTCTTGGCAGATGACACCGCACCTCCACTTGCCTCGGCTTGGGTGACTCGGCCGAGTTACCCGACTCAAATCCGGCCCTGATGGAATTACCCGAGTACCGAGTTACCGAGCAGACGTTCTCACTAACAGGCAACGTGCGGCGCTCACTCGTACGGCTCTGCAGGCTGTCCACCGCGGAGGAACTGAAGGGTTATTGAAAGCAAACTTTCAATGGCCGAGAATGTTCAGGCTAAGAACGCACTTAAGAAATTTAATGATGATGATGATGATGATGTCCTCCTAGACGTATCCGTCGACGGCGACACCCTGGCATATATCGGCAGTTTGGTTTCGTTCATGGGCTCGTACATGACTAGCGAAACCAAACTTTGCCTTGAACACGCGGTCACAAATAGCGCAGTAGAGTTGCCCTTGCGCATTGCAGGTGTAGTTATAGGAGGGCTTAGGGCGGGATTTTTGGAGCTGGCGTTTAGCGTCTAGGGCTTCAAGACGCCGCTGTTCAAAATCCTGTACGCTCTTATGAACAGTTCTGCGCCACTCAGGTCTTTGGGTCGCTAGTTGTTCCCATGAAGTTGGCGATAAGCCAACTGATCGTAGGTGGCGCTTTAGTACGTCCCTGTATCGCAAATATTGCCCTCCAGATTGGCGTTTGCCAGTACTGAGCTAAAATTAAAAAACGGTCTTAGGCAATCTGGAGGACTCCATACGTACAAGGTGACCGCACCAGCGGAATTGTCCCTTCATCAGGAAACTCTCTATACCTGACATAGACGATCGATGGAGAACCTCCGTGTTGGAAATCCGATCTTGCCAGCGAATGCGAAGAATAGCTCGGAGACATTTAAGATGGAAGACGTCGAGGCGTTTGATGTCACCTTTGTAAAGGCACCAAGTCTCCGAGACATACAAAAGCAAAGGTAGTATAATGGCTTTGTACACAGCTAGCTTAGTGACTAATTTGAGATCATGGGACCATACACGGTGATTAAGTCCGCCAAATGCTGCTGCAGCGATCCTTGCAGATATCTCAGACTCTTATCTGATACGGAATTACGACAACTTGTTGGAGAGTTTCGACGCTCTCTGAGAAGTGCCCACAGTAACCAAGAGCGCAATGCACTTCATCAAGTCCTTAAGAGAAAAGTGCGTGAATTGAAAAATGAATGGTCGCTGGCTAAGGCCCAAGACTTACAACGTTTGGCAGATACCAATCAAACTGCTAGATTTTTCGAAAGCCTCAGAACAATATATGGCCTCCGTTGTAAGAAAACAGCCCCGGTATTTTCGCGTGACAAGACCACCAAGCTGACTGATCCCTCAGAAGTTCTTCTTCGATGGGCGGAGCATTTCAACGAAGTGCTCAATCCTGGAAGTCAAGGAGCGGATCTAGATTACATCAATTCTCTTGATGCATTGCCGATTTCATCAGATCTCGAAACTCCACCATCCTATGAGGTATTCCATAATGCTCTAAACCGTTTAAAGAATGGCAAATCTCCAGGTTATGACAGTCTTCCATCAGAAGTTTACAAATATGGCGGGAAAAATATAAGACCAGACTGTTTGAACTTGTGCTGCAAATATGGGACGCCGAAATAGTTCCACAGGACTGGAAGGATGCTCTTATAAGCAAACTCTACAAGGGCAAAGGTGACCTTTCCGACTGTAGTTGCTACAGAGGTATCGCCCTGCTATCTGCGGCTGGCAAGGTACTGGCGCATGTTATCAATAGCCGCCGCGTCAAGCTAGCTGAGAGCTTCCTGCCAGAAAGCCAGTTTGGTTTTCGCCCAAATAGAGGCATGACGGTTGATGCTATTTTTGTGTTAAAACAGGTTCAGGAAAAGTGCCTTGAACAGCATCGTGACCTCTATTTGTGTTTTGTGGATCTAGAGAAAGCTTTTGACCGGGTTCCAAGGTCCGTGTTGAGGCGTTGAATATGCTTCTTCAATTAAAGAACTGTATTGAATTAATAAACTGTTTAATCTGCTGAAAATGTGCCGAAATTACAATAAAAATGTTAAATAAAAAATGAACGAAGAAATGCTGCCGGCGAGTGAGGTGCGGGGTGCGGGTGCTCGGCGAGCCGGCGCGTGACCACGGAACTCGCAACGCGATGGAGTGCGTTAACATCCTCCGGCCCCTGGAATGTCTTGGCTTCCAGCAGTATCAGACATCTGTACTGGTAGCGGGCAGATCTTACTAAAGGCGCGTTGTACTTCTCCAGAGGCTGTACGGATCTTCGCTACTCGGGAGACTCCGTCTTTACCGGTATGGACTTCCACTACTCGTCCTAGACGCCACTTCAAAGGAGGCAAGTTGTCGTCCTTGATGAGAACAAGTGTGTTGTCCGTGACTTCGCTCTTGTTGGCCTTCCATTTTGTGCGCGTTTGCAATTCGCTGACAAACTCCTTTGACCATCTCCGCCAGAAGTGTTGGCGCATTTGTTCGATTCGATCAAAACGTGGCAAGCGAGTGGTGACTGCGTCAGTGATATCGTCGCATAATGGTGCGGTAAGCGGGCGCCCGATTAAGAAGTGTCCAGGCGTTAAAGCTTGCAGATCGTTGGCATCAGATGATAGTGGAGTTAACGGACGGGAGTTAAGGACGGCCTCGACCTGCACTAACACCGTATAAAATTCCTCAAACGTGAGGTGTGAATTGCCTAAGACGCGTCTAAGGTGATACTTGCAGGATTTCACCCCTGCCTCCCACAGGCCACCAAAATGAGGTGAGTAGGGTGGAATAAATTTAAACGAAATACCGTCCAGAGCAGCCCCTTCGATTAATGCATTTGAGTGAGTAGACAGAAATTCACCTAACTCCTTAGCTGCGCCTACATAATTCTTCCCATTGCACAGTGGTTTCATTAGAACAAGCTAGCTAGACAAAATTATTTATTGAGGTATTTTGCTTCGTATGGCTTTATTATGATATTCTAATGCGGTTTTAGCACCAAACACCCAAATAAAAAGAGGTAGGGAGGGTCACGTGCACCAAAAAAATAAAAAATGACAAAAGATATTTCGTTTATGACGGACAATTAAAAGACAACAATAAATAAAATTAACAATAGTCATAAAATACTCAACTACTAATAGTCTAGCTACTAATTACACAATGGGACACTATTAGTACTTTTTATTAATATTTTTTTAACTAATAATAAAGTTAGATAAGGTACACATTCTTATAAATTGATTAGTACCTACAATATTATTTAGAGCTCTACTGATATTTTGATAAAAACTACTATGACTTTTTTTTTGACGTTCGAAAAGTGCTGTTTTGCAGCCAAGTTTGAATAAATGAGTTTTGATTTTGATTATGACTGGAACTTCCATAGCACCCCCATTTGCTTATAAGGGATAGTGATGAACCAGGAGTTACAGATTTTAAATATTTGGCATTTTTAAAGATTTGGCATCTACGTAATATGCCAAAGCCTCTTCCTTTGACAAACATCTCGATTCTTCGCGTACACCCACACTTGCTTTCATTATTTGTCACTTTTCAGGACTTTGACTTGCATCTTTAATCACAGAAGTTCCGATGTCCAGACAATCGCGCTGATAGTTCAGCAGCCACTACTAACTGGTTTACATCCCGTGTTCGAAGAAGGTCGTCCACGCGCCTCCTTTTCGTTTTTTCACTAGCTTCAGTAAAATCCACCGATGGACACCCAGAAACCGAAGTCTTACTTGATGATGATGGTGCTGAGTAGTAGATGGATACTCTGAACGTAAAATCACCAGATAACCACTCAGAATTCTTAGTCAGAAAACGATCGCGACGCTTTCCAGAACTTTCCCATTTCTCTACAAAGGACATTGTTCCGGCTCCATACATGTTCTGCCTAAGAACCGTTCGAATGGAAAGTGACTTCTATAAACTCTTTAAATTATATGGAATCCTATGAAATAAGTTTTCACGAACGGACACTTCAGGAAACTAAAATAATTACGAAAAAAGTTAATATTTTGAGGTTATAAATAAAAAATAACCAAGCTTGCGTGAAATATCAGAGTAGTATTAATTAAAAATCAAACTACACTATACAAAATATCAACAACACTATGTACAGCTCTATATGTTCTCTTCTAGATCTAGGGAAAGACTACTCTACTAGATACTAGGAAAAGAGATAGTACCTAGTCAAGTTTAAGAGAATTCTTTGACAATGATCATTTTATAAAGTTGCATTTTCTGTCTGTCTCTATGAATGCTTTAGATCTTTAAAACTACGCAATGGATTTGGGTGCGATTTTTTTTAATAGATAGAGTAGGTCAAGAGGAAGGTTTACACCAAGGTTTTACATTGCCACCGTGCGAAGACGGGGCGTGTGACTAGTTTTCATAAATGCTTAGAATTTGTATGAAAAACAACTACCTAAACGCTTTTTCTTTCATCGTTACGTTTCTTAATATATAGTGAATCCACTTTGGATTTGTGATAAAACGCATAGGTATCCAAAATGGAAGAGTTCCATTCACCACAATTCATAAAATATCGATGTTATTACGATGGAGAATTATTTATTTAAATGATTGTTACAACTTTTATATTAGACAGTTACCTAGCTATCTACATGCCATAAGGCGGGAATCGAACCCGCGGTCTATTACCAAGAAGGCACAGACCATACTAAAAATGTCATTACCACACAAAATAATTTAACAGTTAAAGTAAGGTTTACCAATAACAATGAAAGAGGTTTTCAAGGATGTGCAATAAAAACAATATTTATATTCAATTAAAGGTTTTTAATCATCAATGTTTCTCAATAATATATTATCTAAGAACTGAGCAGGGGGTTCAATTGAATTTTGGTATCTCGCCCAGCTTAAATGCCAAATTATAGTCATTATGTGGGCACAACAGCCCACTGTTCTACGCCCAACGATACAATTGCAACAGTAATGCCTGATGGTAGGAGCTTCTTACAAAGTACACAATTGCGTCCAACAGTGCATTGCATCTTATTATGCTCGACTGCTTCAGACCAACACGTCGTACATATAAGGTCAAGAGCTTCAACCTGTAATAAATAAATACAATAAAACATTAGTAAATGTCAAGTAACTTGCAACTGTGGCAATTAATTTGAAAACCGAGAAATTGTGTGCTTATGAAAACATAAGTAGGTAGTAACATTCTTATCAAAATTAGAAAAACACTTTCGTAGACCACTTACCATACGGGGAACAGTCCATTGTTGTATGCAACGAAGTATATCTTCGTTTTCTAATACTAAAGAACCTCCAGCAGATCCACAATTTATACAATATACTATATTCTGCATCCATTGTTGTAATTATAATACAACATACAACTAAATTCGATCACAGACAGCAATATCCGAAAATGCCAGGAAAATCCAGTCCTTTACACACAGCCGAGTCTACCAAGTACGCAATCTAATCGGAGTCCGTAATCAAGCCAAAGTTGTTAGAATAAAACCATGAAACGCATAGAAAATCACAAAAGAAACGATAGTCGCAAAGCAATCAAACTGACTTCTAGCAAACTGACTGAAGTACACCAGTGTTGCCAATTACGAAAACTATAATCCTACTCGAATGCCAAGCTAGAAATTCGCGATTTCGTTTAAAACATATAGAATACTAGTTTTTTTCTAGCTAGTCAATTTAGGTATTTAAATGAATAAAGTGTTAGCAACTAATTTTAATAACCGACTTCGGAAAGGAGGTTCTCAATTCGGTCCGTATTTACCAAAATCGCGAAAACTTCCGAAACTGGCAGCACTGGCTGACGGAAACATTTTATAAGGCATCAATAATTGTGACCCAACTTTTTATTTGGAATTTATTTATTTGAAGTGTCCGTGGAAAACTAAAATATGTTTCAAACAATAAAAAATTAAATGAAAATTATAGTATAATTTATATTCACATCGGTTCTTAGGCCAAAATTGAACAATGTCCTTTGGATGACAATCTTCCAATTGTCATTTTAATTTCCCGCGCAGATGCTTCCGTGATATTCCCAAGATCACGTTTCATCGATAGAAAGTCATATAGTCTACTATTACGATTCTCTTTGGGATGTTTCTGCCATTCATCAAAAAACTCCATTTTTGAGACTGAGAACTCGTATTCTGAAACAACAGACAGAATGACAAAGTTGCACTCAAATGCGCGGATCAAAATGAGTAAAATATAAAAGCTCACAGATATGGCTGTAATACATATCATTTTCAGCCCGGGTACATAAGGGTACAAGTACTTTCTAGTCCAATTAGTTCAGAAAATTGACCAAAAATAACATACTCTTTAAAACTCTAGGTATTTAAAAACAGTGCGGTGAAAGTATATCTATTTTCTAACTAGAATTGAAAAGTACATACCTTTTACTTGAAGATCCATCACTAACACTTTTCAAAAAACTTAAACTCACTGTCATATGTTGTTACTTCGATAAGCGCAAAAATGCAGGAAATAAGTAATTTTTACCTCTTCTCTTTTATACTGCCCTCATTATCTTACCAGTAGTTGACATTGATGCAAAACAATTCTTAGAATTGGGACATGCATTTATGTGGCTCTAGGCTCATGTGATAAATTCCAGGAAATTCGACAGTGACTTTTGTCTAGCTAGCTTGTTCTATTGAAAACACAGTGCATTGTCCGAATATATGACAGCGGGTTTGCCTCTGCGTGATATGAATCGCTTGAGACAGAGAAGATATCCCTCAGTAGACAGAGTTGTCACCAGTTCAAAATGTAAAGCGCGTGTAGCAAAACACACAAAGATGCATATATAACATTTTATTAATCGAGAACCTCTCCCTTGGCGGTTTAAAATATATACTGGACCACAATAATCAGTACCAGTATGCATGAACGGAAAGCCCGGTACTAATCTGTTAGATGGTAAGTTACCCATTATAGGGCTCAATGTTTTTCCATTCATCCTAACGCAACGAACGCATTTGTGAATAGTTGAACGAGCTAGATTTCTGCCACCAAGTGGCCACCATTCTTCGCGAATGGTCGAGAGTAGTAGCTGTGGGCCAGCGTGACATAAGTATTTATGTTTATATTCAAATAGAAGCGAAGTGAATTTGTGGTTGCTACAAAGCAATACAGGATGCCTTTTATCGTAGGTGAACTCAGTAGAATTATTCAATCTACTTATTTATTTATTTATTTAATAGTTCATGTACAGATACACACACAGAATACAGAAAAGAAGAAAGATAGAACACATAGTACATAGGCACAGCTTATTTCAAGAGAAATTTCTTCCAGCAGGCCCGTTATGGGAGAGTTAGAATAAGAAGAGATGCAGATAGTGTGTAAAAAAGAAAGAAGCTATAACTAAAAATAAATACTAACATTAACCTAAATACATATGTAATATATATATTATATAAATAAATAAATATATATAAATACACTACATACTATATGCGTCTATGATGATAAGGACAGATAATGTTCCTTCAACTTCCGTTTAAATAAAGCAACAGTTCGGCAGCTCCTCAGCTCAGGCGGCAAATTGTTCCATAGCCGTACAGCGTGCACGGTGAAGGAGTAGGAGTAGAAATCAGTGGAGTGGGAAGGGATTTTAAGTAAGGATTTGAGATGTGTCCTGCAGGACGCGAACAGGAACGGAGAAAGGAGAAACGTTCCCGCAGGTACGAAGGAGATTTAGGATTGAAGAGGATATTAAATAAAAGACACAGAATGCGAGTGTTCCTGCGAAGACGAATAGGGAGCCACTTGAGATCCTTGCGAAATTGTGAAACATGATCATACTTTTTAAGATTAAAGACAAAACGAATACAAAGATTTTGCAAGCGCTCAAGTTTATTTAAAAGCTCCTCGGTGGCATCCAGATAACAGGCATCAGCGTAATCTATAATGGGTTGGATGAGAGTCTGAGCAAGTGAAATCTTGGTTTTCAAGGGCAAGAACTGTGCACCATTCTTGCCACGACGTCTCAAGACTCAATCTAGGAACGTTTAGTAGGTCATGCCCTTGAAGGGAGAAGTGTGCAAGGTCCGCTGATTCAGACGTGCATGCATCTTTAGCCAATGCGTCAGCACATTCATTTCCCGTTATACCGCAGTGGCTAGGGATCCAAACTAAGTGAACAACTTTCTCTTGCCGAGAGCAGGAGAAAAGGGACTTTTTGATATCCAGGATAATAGGACAATGGAGTTTATCTATAAAGGGATTCTGGGATAGGGCTTGGAGACAACTAAGGGAGTCAGTAAAGATAACTCCGAAGTTGATCTCATGGGACTCTATAAAGTGACAAGCTTCCAATAATGCCACGCACTCGCCTGTAAATATAGAAGACTCCTTTGGGCATCTGAATTTCATAATAATTTTCGAGTTCTGGTAATAAACCGCGGCTCCAGTATAACCACCATTCAATTTGGAAGCATCCGTGAAGAACCTTTGAAAGCCAGTCCATCGTTCACCCAAAACCGCATTAAAGGTCGAATTTGCCGATGGGGAGTTTTAGATATGCCAATGTTATAAAATATATTAGGGGTGAAGCAAAGTACATCGTAGGGGTAATTAAATAAAGGAAGTCTGGGATGTGATGCAATAGGGGATTCTAAATTTTGAAAAAATCGGTATGCTTTCAGGAATAAGGGGATTTTTTTATGTTCCCAATATTTTGAGCTGTGACAAAGAGTGTCAAGCTCTCTGAGTTTTGGGATGAGAGGGTGGGATGATTTAGGAATAACCCTGGACAAGAAACGGGAAGCAAGGTACTGACGTCTCAGGGCTAAAGGAGGTTCAGCGCATTCAACCTGTAAGGCGTTAATAGGCGACGACTTCATGCAACCTGTGATGATCCGGAGGCATTGAGATTGGATTCTATCTAAGCCGGCCAAGGCACCTTTGTTGCCAGGAATCACCAAGTGTGACCCATAATCCAGAATGCTACGGACTAAAGCATTGTAAATTAATTTCATAGTGAAGGGGTGTGCCCCCCACCAGACCCCAGAGAGAGCTTTCAAAATGGAGATAACTCGTTCGCATCTTTTGATTAGGTAATTTATGTGGTGAATACCGGATAATTTACAATCTAAATAAACTCCTAAAAATTTTGCTTTTTGGGCTATAGGGATGCCTTGTCCTTGGATGTTCACTGAGACTTGAGGGATCAGTCGTTTTCGGGAGAAAATCACTACCGAGCTTTTTGGGGCAGATAATGAGAGACCATGGTCCAGAAGCCATGTGTGCAGAGAGTCCAGGGAGAGGCAGAGGGATGAGGCAGCATCCTCTATGGAAGTATTAACAACATATAACGCCAGATCATCAGCGTATTGCAGTAAGTGACAATCAGCATTGAGGCTGGAGCCAATGTCTGCCGTATAGAGGTTGTAAAGTAAAGGGCTTAAAACAGAGCCTTGTGGAAGGCCTTTCCACGTCTGCCTCATCTCGAATACTTCCCCCTGCACTCTGAGCATTAATGAGCGAGACATGAGGAGTGCGCATATACATTGTATCATCTTACCTGGAATCCTCAGCTGTTGCAATTTCTGCCTGAGGACTGGAAGAAGAACGCTGTCGTATGCGGAAGATATGTCAAGGAATGCGGCTACAGCGGATTCATTTTTAGAAAAGGCTGTACGGATGTCGGTTACCAGAATTGCCACACTATCCATGGTACTAAGCCCCTTTCTAAAGCCAAACTGATGGCTCGGCAGTGAATCCCTAGACTCAACCAACCACTCAAGCCTATTTTTAATTAAGTGTTCCAGTAACTTGGCCAATACGGAGGACAAAGCAATTGGTCTAAGGCCATTCGGGTCATCAGCAGACTTGCCGGGCTTTAGGAGCGGAATGACTATTTGTACTTTCCACTGGTCAGGAACCCAACCATATTGATAGCAATAATTAACAATGTCAAGGTAGTATTGCTTAGCTTTAGAACCGGAATGAGCTACAAATGAATACGGTATTCCGTCCATGCCTGGAGCGGAATCCTTAACATGACGTAACACCGCATCAAGTTCCTTCAACGAAAATGGTTCATCCATAGGATCATCCAAAATATTTACAGACGGTAGCAGAAGTTCTGGAAATGAAGGAACATAGGCTGGAGCAATTTTGTCGAAGAAGGATTCAGCAGTTTCTCTCGTTATGGGGGAAGAGATAGGTGGGGAGCAGCCTCGCCTAAAACGATTAATGCTCTTCCATACTGCTGATATGGGAGTGGAAGGGGATAGAGAAGTGCAAAACTTAACCCAACCACGACGTTTCTTCTTATGAAGAAGCCGCCGAGATTGAGCAAACACTCGTCTGTACCGTATAAGATTGTCGCTATTCATCGATTGATTGTACTGTTTTTCGGCCTCTTTCCTTTCTTTAACAGCCGATGTGCATTCTTGGTCCCACCAAGGGGGAGACGGAATTTTATTTTTGGCACAGTTACGCAACGGGAAGGATGAGTCTGCACTTGAAGTAATGGCCGAGATAAAGTCATCGTAACATCTCTTAGCATGGCAGTGACCACAAGTATCTTGGTAACTTGAAGTTAAATTTGGAAGTATACTGATTTTCTCCTCCAGTAAAGATGAAAACTTCGACCAATCGGGTTTGGACAAGTTGTACTTCAATAGTGGAGGAGAAGTTTTCTCTAAATAGGTTTTATTAAGAAATGTTATAACAATGGGGTAATGGTCGCTACCATGCGTAAGGGTAGTACATTGCCAATGAATTGATGCCGCCAACTCTACTGAACAGAATGTGAGATCTACACAACTCTTTTGCTGTCCGGGAAGGGATCTACGAGTAGGGCTACCATCATTTAGGATGCAAAGGTCTAGGTCATCCAAGATTTCTACTAAACCTTCCCCAAAGGAATCGCAGCGATTGGAACCCCATCTAAAATGGTGACAATTAAAATCACCCATGACAAGGACAGGTCCTACAATATTATTTAAGATTTCTCTAATGGTAGCTAAGAACCTGTGCTGTGGGTGGGAGATATATACAGATAGGACTGTGATACCTTCTACTCTACCTGCGACTATATTCATATCACCATCCAGAGCACACGATTATTAACAAGGAGAGCCGACCCTCCATAGCCATCAGATCTGTCACATCTGAGAATATTAAAAAGTGGTATATTAAAACTGAGACTCGGTGTGAGCCAAGTCTCAGCGATTGAGCAAGCCAGAGGCTTGAATTTATTTAGAAGGAATATGAAGTCGTGTTTCTTATGCCACACGCTCCTCGCATTCCATTGCAGGAATATTTGGCGGGACGCCATTTCTAATATTTGGGAGGAGATTAACTAGTTGATAGGCAACGTTTCCATCAAGCAACAAGCTACTATGCCCCACGATCTCAGCATACAAATAAGTTATTTAAGCCAAGGAACAATCTCGCATTCACAGGTAATAACAGCTATAGCATGTGCATAAAATTGTATAACAAAATACCAAATACCATTAAAACATTACCATTTTCTAGATTTAAAAATAATTTGACAAGGTTTTTATAGTGTACATGAGTTTTTAGAGTATAAATTGTAGGTTTTGGAAAATTACATGTTTAACTTAATTTATTTTGTTATGATTATGACGTTTACCTTTTTTCTTTTGTTTTTTTTTTACATTATATTGACATTATGGATGTTTAATGATTGAATGAAATTAAATGGAAATTAATAAAATATGTAGGTAACTAATATTTGCACGCCGAAATTACAGGCAGAATAAGAGAACCATTGTCAACAATTTACCAACCTTCCGTACCTTATTTGAGCAAATAAATGATTTTGATTGTTGGACGGTATTTCAGCATTATTAGTAGATAAAATTGTAGTCAAAAGTTTAATAAGGATATCTATAAGTGATGATGTATTATTGCCAATGAATGGGTTATTTAGAGCACAGCCATCAGGCTGTGAAGATGCAGGGGAGTTAATGATTTGCTGATGAGCAGCTTTATCGTAAGAGGGGGATAGAGGGGCATGGGTCTTTGGCTTAAGAAAAACGGTTTTGCGGTATGACTGAGTGGGAGCTGGAACTACTTTTGTAGCATTTGCATAGTTGCGAGAAACAAGTGGGATAGTTTTGCTAGCTTCAGCATAAGAAAGGGACTTCTCAGCCATAACGGTCTTAATGGCCTTCTGTCTGCCCAACTCTGGGTATGATTTGCTATTCGCAAAATGATTCCCCGAGCAGAGCACACCGAATGCCTCCGCCTCAGAAATGCTGCAACCATCACCAGGGTGATCATGGCCGCATTTACTGCAGCGAGGTTTAGACCGGCACACAAGTTCCACATGACCGAACCTACAGCACTTACGGCACTGGATGGTGGGGTAAACGTACTGTTGGACTGGAAGGGAAGTATAACAGCAGAATACTCTTTGCGGTAATACCTGACCGTCAAAGGTAAGGACACATGTTTCTGTAGCCTTAAATTCGGCCACTCCATCAATCACCACTTTCCTATTTATCCGTATAACTTTAAGAATTTCACCGCAACCTGAAGGGACCTGTAGGTATCTTTGCGCTTCTTCTTCATTCAGATCAGTGGGCACACCAGTAACAACACCCATGCGAGTAATATTAAAAGTAGGGATAGAGGCCACAAAACTATTTTTGGGAAGGATATTATTAATGATAAATGAATTCGCATCCTGAGGGGATTTGAATTCTACTGATACACGATTCCTGCCGACTTTTTTAACGCCATCGCGGACAATGTTAGTTATATCGTGCTTTTGAAGAAATATCCCAAAAGTAACTGGATGGAGAGAGGTACCGGCGTTAGGCTGGGGCTCCAATCGAGAGACGTGGACAATGAACGGTGCCTTATCTGTAGCAGAGTACCTGCTACGGCCAACCAAATTTCTTTGTTGTTTTGGTGGCGGGGTTGACACGGCAATATTTGAGTCATCTCCGCAGCGTTTCCTGGCATTAGAGGGTAATGAGGTGTGGGAGTCCGCGATACTGCAAGCAACATCGGCGAATTGGGACAGGGGATAATTGGGGGAAAGAGGAGCAAATACAGAGATGTCAGGAGGATCGGGATCGGGGGGTTTATTGCAATCCATAGTGCTTACTAAAACTAGTTATTTACCCAAATAACAATACACCACCGATAACAAACACAGGGACAACACACAGACACAAAATTAAGTCACAAAAGGTCACAAAAACACAGAAAACCGCTGAAAATTCTAGGCACACGTGCTAACCAAAGACACTCTGTGGCGAGAATCTAATACCTATGTCAATCCATCCTGTCGCGTTTCAGAGCACGTGTTACGAGTTACGATATCTATGAGTGCATCCTTCTATCTTTGTGGCTACGTGCGCGAGAACTTTCTTTACTTTGGTGATCCTTTGTGATAGTGACATTCCATAGGCTATATAAAATTCTATATTGCCCACGCAGACGAAGTCGCGGGCAACAGCTAGTTATAAATAAAATACTAAAAGTCCCCTTCGATCCCATGTGTGCGTCAAAAGTTATTCGAGGTCAAATGTCAAAATTTTTGTTTTTTTTTTGTGTTTTTTTCGATAATGGTAAGTTTTATCAAAAAAGAACATCAGACCAAAGTTGTAGATCTTAAAATTTTCTACAAAAATGGCATCAACAGTTTTCCCCTACATGTTACCATTCCTGAGATATCGCGATTCAAAGAGTCACACTACACATGATATGCACATATAAGCCACGTATGTATATACGAGGGCTTTGAGTGTCAGACTCTTACTGACTAAAAACCGTCGTGTTCCGTCGTAAGCCTTTTATGTACCAGGGCCGCGGTAACTCGCGGTAAATGACGGTGTCTTCTCCACCAAAAATCAGCTTTCTGGGAATTTTTGTTATTTCAAATGTCTATTTTGACCGGGCTAATATACTAAATACGTCGATTTTGTGTATCGAATCACATTAGACTAAGAAAAGATTATGGTGAATTTCGGCTTTTTAATGAACTCGATGAACTTTTAGGGTTCCATACCCAAATGGTAAAACGGGACCCTATTGTTTTCACTCCTCTGTCCGTCCGTCCATCTGTCACCAGGCGGTATCTCATGAACCGTGATTTGAAAATGAAATGAAAGGACAATGCTATTCTTTGTATGGAAGTTGGGCTCAAGTGTTGCCCACAGTAACTGCATAGTGCATTATGTTCCATAGGCTTATATTAGGTCCCAGACCAAAGCATTTCGAAATCTATCCCGGGAGTCCTGAGAAAAACTGGTTTGACTCTTATTCAATATTACATAAAAATAAGCTTACGAACTCTTAACTATTCCACTTTTATTACCTTAATTGAAATGAATTATATTCATTGATAAATACGAGGTATTGTACACGACAATTTTTTTAACCGACTTCCAAAAATGGAGGAGGTTCTTAATTTATTTGTATTCTTTTTACGTTTGTACGTGCATAACTCCGTCGTTTACCAACCGATTTCAACAATTATTTTATTGCTTGAAAGGGCTTACTTCCTCAATGGTTCCTTTGTCATCCGGCCAAGGGTCTGGTGATGGAATCTCTTAAAAAATCGGGAGCGACTCTCGAAAATTGTAGACATATATCGAGTAAAACCTTGTCATTTGGGTATATGTCTCAGCCACCACAAAACTGTAAAAGTTAAGATCTGACCTGACAATGGAGACGAAAGAGAGACGAGAGAACTCCTCAACTGTATCTACTAACTACCTCATGTTCGAGCTTATTTTATTCGTCTTGATAAGATTTTGCTAGAAGATAGCTCATAGAGCAGGCGTCTTGTACATTTAAACCGTAAATTCAAAAATATTGCGGTAATTGCCTTTTTTTCAGTAAATCATTGTCAGTTCTTATTAGAATCCAACGCTTTTAGAATTTATTTGAAAATCACATTTTCCAGTACTGGATCCTGACAGCGAGATCCTGAGCATTGAGATTTTCCAATATACATATGAGTAAGACTTATTTGGCAGAAAAGTCTTATCAGATTAATTCCTCGGGACCCCTGGGACCGATTTCAAAAATATTTTTATTTCATGTTAAGAGTGAAGCAAAGAACCTATTTCAATCACTCCCACTACTGGGCAAATGACACAGGCTTTGTAAAGCGACTGTTCATGTGGAATATTAGAACCGGTTTTTCAACCGGACCCCAGGGACCGATATCAAAAATATTTTAATTTCATGTTAAGAGTGAAGTAAAGAACCTACTTTGACCACTCCCACTACTGGGCAAATGCCAAAGACTTTGTTAAGTGACTATCTAAGGAGAACATTTGAACCGGTTTTTCTCAGGACCCCTGGGACCGATTTTAAAAATATTTTAATTTCATGTTGAAAGTGAAGTAAAGAACCTACTTTGACCACTCCCACTACTGGGCAAATGCCAAAGACTTTGTTAAGTGACTATCTAAGGAGAACATTTGAACCGGCTTTTCTCGGGACCCCTGGGACCGATTTTAAAAGTATTTTAATTTTATGTTAAAAGTGAAGTAAAGAACCTACTTTGACCACTCCCACTACTGGGCAAATGACACAGGCTTTGTAAAGTGACTGTTCATGTGGAATATTAGAACCGGTTTTTCTCCGGACCCCAGGGACCGATTTAAAAAATATTTGGATTTCATGTTAAGAGTGAAGTAAAGAACCTATTTTGACCACTCCCACTACTGGGCAACTGCCAAAGACTTTGTTAAGTGACTATCTAAGGAGAACATTTGAACCGGTTTTTCTCGGGACCCCTGGGACCGATTTCAAAAATATTTTAATTTCGTGTTAAGAGTGAAGTAAAGAACCTATTCCAACCACTCCTACTACTGGGCAAATGGTTCAGGCCTTGTAAAGTGACTCTTCATGGAGAATATTTGAACCGGTTTTCCTCGGGACCCCAGGCAGCGATTTCAAAAATATTTGCATTACGTGTTCAGAGTGCACTAAGGAACCCCCTGGAACTACTCCCACTGCTGGGCAAACTATGAGCCCAGACCCTGGCATTGTCCTTTCACAGATGATGTATTTCTGTTGCCGCTATAACAAAAAATACTGAAAACTAGAATAAAATTAATACTTCGGGGAGGGCTCATACAGCAAACGACATTTTTGTGCTCGATATCCATAAATCCTACATCCTACATCCTACATCCTACATCCTACATCCTACATCCTACATCCTACATCCTACATCCTACATCCTACATCCTACATCCTACATCCTACATCCTACATCCTACATATCCTACATCCTACATCCTACATATTCCTACATTCCTACATAATAATATATCCTACATCCTACATCCTACATCCTACATCCTACATCCTACATCCTACATTCCTACATTCCTACATTCCTACATCCTACATCCTACATCCTACATCCTACATCCTACATCCTACATCCTACATCCTACATATCCTACATCCTACATCCTACATCCTACATCCTACATTCCTACATTCCTACATTCCTACATCCTACATCCTACATCCTACATCCTACATCCTACATCCTACATCCTTACTTCCTTACTAATATTATAAATCGGAAAGTGAGTTTGTTTGTTTGTTTGTTTGTTTGTTCCGCTTTCACGCCGTAACTACTGACCCGATTGCTTTGAAATTTTGCAGACGTATAGTTAGAAGTCCGGATTAAATAATAGGGTACTTTTTATCCCGAAAAAAATAGATATTCCCGAGGGAAAACAAAAATATTGTTTGCTTGATGGATGGATTGTAGATGGCGCTGTGTGTCGTTTAAAACAAGGTAATATATTGCAAACGAATATAAACATGTAAATTTAGAAGCTAAATGATACGATAATGAATCCCCGAAAATGAGGAATTCCCGAGGGATGATGTACAATTTGTTTAGTCGTCTAAACTGTTTTTTTTTACATCTACTTATATATTGCAAACGAATATGAACATATAAATTTAGAAGCTAAATGATACGATAATGAATCCTCGAAAATGAGGAATTCCCGAGGGATGCGTTCAATTTGTTTTATCGTCTTAACTGTTTTTTTTACATCTACTTATCCTGAAATAACTATAATTCAACGAATTACTAATTGGTATAAGTATTAGTTAAGTTATTTAGTTCTTGAGGTATGCGATAGATGGCGCTGGGTGTTTTTAAAACGTGGTAACGATGTGTTTTTAAAATACGTAAGAAGTGGAATGATAGCTTTTTAAAACGTGGTGACGTTGTTTTTTTTAAGATACGTAAGAAGTGCAATGATATCTCGCGCTTTAACCTGTAGCTCATTGTTCAATCGCGAGCTTCCCGATAGCTCGATAGATGGCGTTGTGCTTTTCTGTATCGCGGTGTTAAGGTTCGCCGCGAATTAGTCTTAAGGTGTTTTGAAATCAGTGGGGCCCAGTAGGGCCAGGGCCAGCCGGGGCTGCGGGTTGTTCGAAAGAGATACCGCGGCCCTGGTATATATATAAAAGGCCTAGGACGGAACACGACGATTTTAGTCAGTAAGAGTCTGACACTCCCTCACCGCTGCTACAGTTTTTTGCTCGGGTAACAATTGTGGGACCATGTCATTTACTTGCAATGCAAGGGAAAACGTATAATATAGTGTACCATTCAGTTTTGGTTTAACAACTAATCGTATCCAGCGTTACATCGCGCTTCTTAGATTTTTCCGTGGGAATGAGAAGTTTTCTTATAGTTGTGATTTATACCGCAATATAACCGAATTCCACGCGGGCGAAGCCGCGGGCGAAAAGCTAGTATATTATAAACGTGAATGTTTGTGAGAATGTATGGATGTATGTTTGTTATTCAATCACGCAAAAACGGCTGTACCGATTTGGTTGAAATTTGATATGTAGATAGGTTATACCCAGGATTAACACATTGGCTACTTTTTATCCCGGTCAACAGGGATAAACGTATTTTATTAATATTTTGTTAAATTAGTATAGACGGCCTCTTTTGATTTTTGCTGTTTCTTTTTCTGAATCGTGTATTTTTTTTGTTTTTAGGGTTCCGTACCCAAAGGATAACTAAGACTGACTGCCGCTGCTGAAATTCGGTTGGGACGACACGGATAAACCAAAAGAAAATTAATTTTGTGATATTAATGTTTACGCATGCGGTGTGTGTAACTTTCAACTCCTCCAAATATGCCGTTTTATTTGTTTCTTCTTGTGCTCATTGCCAAGTCACTATAATTATAATATAAAGAAAACTATTGATACAATTACTAAATGTTGATTTATAACTACAAAATATTTTGAATAGGACTTGGCTTCTATGAGATCTCAAAACTTTTTACGATGGAAAGACTGCATCGAGAGACTTGGCATTTTTTTACATTTAATGTTTTTGGTGGGATCTCATTTATTTTTTGTAAGTGTATTTCTTTCTTTTTTTTTAGGTGAACTCATATTTCACGTTCCATTACACTATATTTACAATCACTACTATAACAATATATTAATAGGGCTTAAACTTATATATACAACATGTAACGTAATTAACGCACACCCTCAAACACCCCAATTAGAATATTATGTTATAATCATAATACATACACTGAATTTTTAATTTAACATGTATATGCATTGTTATTTACTAAATTAGTTATACCAATTCTTGGAGAACTTTTTGGTCATACTACTACGCACGCAAATATCGCGCCGCGCGCCGCTCGACTCGACACAACATAACGAAACTACGGAAAAAGCCGACAATACACGAAGTCTTATTACTTTGAGTTACGGTCTATTTGAATTTGTTTTGACTGTACAGGGTTAATATGACAATAATTTCCGTAGTTTTAATTATTTTTGGGATAAAAAATTACCTATATTAAAAATGATATAAATCGATTCAGTAAACGATTCTGAACAAACTAATTTCAGGATGTGCGTTAATTATGTTACATGTTGTATATGCATATAAATATATCTATACATATAATAAATCTGTAGAAAAGTAATTTTTGCACATTGAAGAAATTGACAAAAAAAAATAGCCAGCATGTTAAAGGATAACTAACAGAACCCATTTCCATCATTTTTGTCATTTTTGTCTGTTTGTCTGTTTATCTGTTTGTTTGTTCGGGATTCACGTAAAATCTACGAATTCAATGCAGACAATGCTTATATACAAAAATTCTACGTAACTTGGGGTATTACTTAGTTTTTGTTTCATCGAAATCGATTCACTCTATCAAAAGATATGATAATTTTGTGAATTCAAGATGTAAAATATTACGACACGCAATCTGTTTGTCAAAACTGTACATTTGAATGTTGTACTTATATTAGTTGATCGGCCTATTATTAACCTTTACACAGAAAATCACACCTTCATAAGTAACTTCGGAAGAATTACTCACTCCATCTGTGGTAATCTGTGTTAAATAAAATACATCAAATTTGTCAAAGGAGCGAGGTGGTAAATGACAATAAATTACCATACATTCTTTATAGAGGATTATTATTTCAACAGATGGAGTTGTGTATTTTCCGTAATTCACCATATTTTAACACGTAGTGTAATTTTTCGATAGACATTTCAATAGTGTTTGTCAGTTTGCCGTGCCACATCAAAATAAAATTATAATTATTACCTTGATGAAAGGAAAATGAATAGTTCTCAGCCAAATTTAAAACGGTGCCATCTAAATTATTTTTTTGAACATTATGTCAAAAATGATGACTTTAGTGGAACAATTAATTATCATTTAAAGTTACAGATGGAGTTCATATCAGGATTTTTTCATAAACATAGTTTAGCTTATCTTCCACTTGTGGTGGCCTTAAAACAAATTACTTTGAGTGAGTAGTATTAAGTAGACCTTAATTATTTTTTCTGATGCAAAATATGTAAACTTAATCCTAGAAGAAAGGAGGATCTGCGTGAGCGTGTGCTAAGCGTGAGGTAGGTAGGTAATGTAGAATTCTGTAGCTTTAAGAACAAGCCCAGATACAAAGTGCAGATAAAAAATGGGAGCTTTCTCGATTTAATGCAATACACACGTAAAATGCTTTATGCGTCTGAAAACGCACAAATTGCGCGTCGCATACCAGAGACATGCTTACTTTCAACTTCTGATCGCAAATACACTGGTCACGATTACGAACAGTCTCAGTAAGACCCGAGCCAAGTCTAAAAAAACACCTTTTATATAAAACTACGTTTGATGTCATTCAATCACAAAGACAGAATTGTTTTCTGTTACAAATCCTATCCACCTGTATCCTATCCTAATCCGGCATGCATTGCAGGTGTGCATTGCACAAAAACCAATGGTATCCTATTCGAGAAGTCAAAAGAGTCGACCTGCCAACGTCAGCTTCTGCGCTAAGTAAGTGTTCTTAATAGTACCATCAGAATTACATTCATCGTTGAATGAGGTGAATAAATTTTCAGAAACCACAATAACAGTAGGAGCCAAAGCATATGATCGCTTCATAGAGCTCTGATTGGCCCCAGGTGACCAAGTCAGGTCTGATTTGTTCGTTCATCAGATCTTTGAAAGTGTTTCGGTGGATACTTACTGTCGTCCTGTGTGACACAAAATATGGTATATAAACGTCCTCCGCAAGAGCGAAATTTACCCGGTGTGCGGTAGTGACGCACAGTACACAACACTTCTGTTTCTTTTGATTTGCTGGCTCCACCAAGAAATGACAAATTGCGAGCGTACATTTTGAAAATCTTGGCAAAACTGCAGGTTTCAAGTACGAACACATGAAGTGGACTCTCACAGATACGTACATTTTGCCTATTCGTGAACTAATGCAAACATTTCGGTGGAGTCCCGGCTTAGGCCACCACATTAGGCGTGCGCGATCCTCGGGCGTGTGCGTCGCGTTTTGCTGCCCTGCGGCATTTGCAGCGCGCTCGCGTCGCGCACGCGCTGCTCTCCTTGACGTTTAACTGCTAAGGCGTTTAGCGGGCGGCGGGGATAGCGGGCGAAGGGGTAAGAACGCAACTCGAGCGCCGCGTGCTCGCCGCGAGCGCGTCGCTTGCATTCTTCACACATGCCGCAGGGCAGCAAAACGCGACGTTTACGCAGCGCGCTCGCGACGCCCGCGCTACTCACACGCCCGAGGATCGCGCACGCCTAATGTGGGGTCAGCCTTACCATAGTGAGTAAGTGAAACTATCCTACCCTATGCGCCTGCTGATGATGATGACTCATTTTATCATCCATCCAGCTATTCCCCAACTATGTTGGTGTTGCCTTCCAGTCACCGAATCTGTTTGAGTACCAATATTTTGCTTGGAGCGACTACCTATCTACCTATCTTCAATCCAGTCTCACTACACAAGACGATATCCATGGTGAAACTGACAGAATTTCTGGCTTCTGATTAGTCGCAGCAGCTGCAGAAAATGTACAAATGACAGCTTTGTCAGACTCAAAGCATATAGACATAGATTATAGGTAACTGTTTCCTGTGAAAATTACTTACGCACCATACGTAATAATTTTCCAAATTGGCCGACTAGATCCAGAGATATTCACAACGTCACAAACTTTACTTCTTTTGTTTAGATAAATGGTCACATCCACAACACAACCTTGATCAATGAATCTATGCGACTGCTAAGTGCTAATCCTAATTATACTATCACGTGAAAGAATGCACCTACGGGAAAAGTAGTATTTTGACTATTCTATATTGCCTACGCAGACGAAGTTGCGGGCAACAGCTAGTGTATAATAAATAACTATCAAACGAAATAGAACTAAACAAACTAAGAAATAACTAACTAAATAAATATATATCTACTAACTTACAAACTATAACTAAACTAAACTATAACACGTAAAGTTCTCCGAATATCAATTATCACTACAATATTTTTTAGTTTCGAAATGGTTTTTCATAGACAGATGGCGCTATCAAATGAAAATTATCGAATTATTTTGAAGTACTACTTATACTGCGCTTTGTAACGAAACCATAGCGCGATTCAGACAGGTACATCTATCGAGCGCGCATACAATGTTTATCGCAATACAATGGAGTTTTAGCTTGATTAATTTTGAACTTTGTGTATTAATTTGTATTAATGATAGTCTATGTATTAGTAGTTATGTAGGGGTATCGAGTTGCCCGGGTAACTGGGTTGAGGAGGTCAGATAGGCAGTCGCTTCTTGTAAAGCACTGGTACTCAGCTGAATCTGGTTAGACTGGAAGCCGACCCCAACATAGTTTGGGAAAAGGCTCGGAGGATGATGATAGTCTATGTATTACATTTATATTATTCTTTTCTATTCTATGTATGTATTCATCCAATTGAATAGGTACTTAAACAACGAACAAAGTTAACAATGCAGTCAAAATCCATACATAATGTTTTTGCCAAACCGCAAATATAAAATTGTTTTCTATGGCATATTATTTTTTAATGTTTTTATAATTTTTCATTTATATGTGGCTAATGACCAGTGGTCGGAATAGGTAGAGCTATTTTGGCTACTTGCGACATGAGGACATAACATGGATATGCCAAATATTTCCCGGAATCCCGGGAATTCTTGGAATTAAAAAAACATTGTTCAAGTAGTTTTTATAGGAATAAGTAGAAGTATTTTTGTTATTTGCTACATGCGGACATAACATAGATATGCCAAATATTTCCAAAAATTCCGGGAATTATCGAAATTAAAAAAAAAACAACTAAGTACTTTCTTTTGTCAGTGCTTAATTAGAACATTATATTTAAATGGATAATCCACTTTTATTAGTTTACTATAGTAAATAGGAGACATGGAATATAAATAAAATGCGATGATCGAGTTAGATATATTATTTAATTTTCAAAACAGTTGACATTACTGGTTGGTCTGTCTACAACGATATATAAATATACTTAACTAAAGTAGTAAGTAGCAAATAAATTACAAAATATGCATAAAGAACTTTGTACTATATCATTCGTAAAATGTAATTATGACATTTTCAGCATTAATAACGCCGTCGTATTGAAAACATTGATAGAGAGTAGGTATTTTCACGACTCGCAGTGACGTGAAGCCGTTTCCTTATGTTAATCTTTAACGATTAGTAACAAAACTTTACGATACACTTTCTATTCCTAGAAGCTCTTGACATGCTCGTAAATGAAAGACTTCACGCTACTGCGCGTGATGAAAATAATTAACTATTTTTTATTAATTTAATCTTTTATTAAATTATTCTAAACCGGTAGACGATGATGTTTCATCGTCTACCAATTCTTCGCTGAAAACCCATCACCATCTACGGAATTGAAATAAATGACCATCAGTTTTCTATATTATCCATTTTAATGTATTTCTTTTACATCCATAATCCATTTATATATGGAAAATGAACGTTCGACATCTGTTGAGGTCATTGGAGCAAATTTGCATTTCAATAAAATTTGGTCATCTGTTTCATTTCTTACAATTTTTTCACTCCATTCTCGTAATATATCTATATCCGGATTTCTTTCTATAACTTTTTCAATTTTATTTTTAATATTTTCTGATGCACACTCATTTATACAAGTTCTGACTGTATCTAATATTAAAAATGAATCACTTAGCGTCAAGTGGTGCTTTTGTAATTCTTTTAAAGCAAACGGTATAACTGAAAAATATTCATCTATATATTGTAACTCGTTTTGTATGTTTTCTTTTTGTAATATGTTTTCGCGTTTCGGATAGCTATTGCATCAGAGCTGCATAAATGAGACAAAACATCTTTTATTGCATCAAAATGTTTTGCGTAGTATGATGCTGCCTCCAACCAAGTACCCCACCTTGTAATAATTGGTTGTGGAGGTAGTGGTAAGTCAGGGTATTTTCTTTTAAAAATGCGAACACGGCTTGGCGCTTTTAGAAATATTTTTTTTACATTTGATATCAAAATATCCACATCATTATATTCCATTCGAATTTGCTCAGAAACACGATGAAGTGCGTGAGCAAAACATGTTACATGTTTTAATTGTGGTAAATAGCATTTCAATTTTTGCCCTGCAGATATCATATATGCTACACTATCAGTACATAGTATTAAAATATTATCAACTTTTTCTTCAAACGAGTTTTGCCATAGATTTTCAAGACACTGTATTACAAAGTTGGCAATGGTTTGTCCATTAACCACCTCTAACATCTTGCAGGCAATTAAATATGGCCGATTTGAGATATTCTCATGCAATGGTTTTATCAAAAAATGTACAATATTTCTACCTAAAAAATCTGTTGTCTCGTCTAATGATATCCACAATTTTTCAGTTTGATTTTTTTCATAAATTGTTTTGATTTTGTTAGTAAAACTTTATCTAAATATACTTTTCGTAACAGCGACTCATCGGGTACTTTACGACTAGTACAAGTACAACAACAAACAGTACAGATATATTTCTGAAAAAACTCCTTGAATGCTGGATTTTTCATCTGCGACCAGGGAATATTGCACAGAACCAGAAACTTGATCAGGTCGGAATAAAATTCCTCCGGAGGCCGTTTAAACGTTCCCTTGTGCACGGCTCCTTCGACATGTCTATTGATGTTACATTTTTCGCCGTTATATGGCTCTCGCACTTCGAGCAATATATTGAACGACTAGCGTGGTCGTATAACAGCTCTGGATATTCGGATATCCACTTTTGTACTGTTTCTTCCTTGATATTTGGCATTTTTGGCTTTTCTTGTTTATCGCCCTAAAACAATAGTAAACAGTTAAAATCTTTCCAATAAATAGTCGAAATAAAAACGGTGTGAAAATTCACGAAAAATTGTTCCACACACAGTTGCACAATTGCACAGTAAGTATGAGATACATAATTCAAATGCATTTTGTTAGCCGATTAAGACAATCAGATAGAACACTGTCAAGCTCATGTCCGAAAATATTTAGGTAAGAGCAGTCAATAGCCAATGAAAATGGTTATTGTGGGAAAACGCGGTACTTGAAGGGGTGTGCGAGGGGGAGGACTTAGTCCACCTTGTATTGTAATTGACTTAGCTTTTAACACAAGATTATATTAGAAAAAAGCGGTCAGGTGCGTGTCGGATCACCTACAAGGTGTAGGGTAGCAGAAGAGCACAATTTACGTAAACAAGTTCCCTGCTACTCAGGTCACTAACGAAAAATTCCACTTCAAACTTTTGTATATCAAAATTGGCTGTGACAAACAGACGGACAAGGCAAAACTATAAAGCTTCCTTTGGAACTTCGGAAGCCTGAAAAAATATGTATTTAGCAGAGGACAATTACTTTACTTTTTCACTAAATGTCCTTTGTAGATATTATAAAAATAAAAAACACTTACCCAAATGTGGTAGGTAAATCAAATAAACAGTTTCAAATGTATCCAGTCCGCAAAAAACAAATCAAAATTCGTAAATCCAAGCCAAAGTATTCGTGTTAGTAAGATTCCAGAAACCAGTTAACAAGCCAACGTCAAATAAAATAAGGAACACAATAAATCACACGTGCGCACTCTACAAGCCGAAACAAAAGAGTGAGTGAAGCCCGCTGTACCTGTATTTGTATAAGTGAGACAGCTAATACTTTAGACGTTTTAAGATAGAAAGAGACAAAAAATAAGCGACGAAAACAGCGCTTACGACGGGTTGGCAACATGGAGCATAAACATATAATAATAAAGAGATAAATTGGTTTGTTCTTGATGTATCGATAACTTAGTGTAGCAGGAGCTGGTCAGGAAAACTCGTAGACTGATTTGACAATTGTGTATTACATTAATTACAATAAATACGAAATAACAAAATGCGGCGTCACCGCCGTGGTAAAATGAAGCGCCGTCTCGCTCGCAGCGGCGCAGGCGAGCGCTCGTGCCCGCCGATCCCGCGCCCTCCCGCTGCCCGCGTAAACCCGGCGCTAGCACTCCCTCGCGCTCCCCTCAGCCGTCGCGTACCTCCAGCCGGTGGCAGCGATATTATCTTTTTCTATTCTGTATTGTGTAGGCATTTAATATTTCCTTGTGCAGTAAAGTATATTTAGTATCGTTTCTAACAGTTTTACTTAATTAATTCATATTTCACGAAGCTACCTCTAACAACGTTCCAGGATCCCTGTGTGTGTTTATAAGTAAGTATATACTGTTTGGGTGCTCACCTACTACCTGCTCATAACTGCCCACTTACCCATATTAACTCACTTAAATCAATCGACAATTTCAAAATCCCGGGATTTCAGAGGCATGTCCATGTTAATATCAATGTTTGCGGTCATTCACCCCAAATAGCTCTACCTATTCCGACCACTGCTAATGACCTATCTTGGTGCAAAATTTGAAGTTTCTAAGTCTGCTAGAAGTACCTTAGATTTTTGATGATCTGTCAGTGAATCAGTGAGTCAGTGAGTGACAAAATGGTGTAACTTTGATCGACCGTAACTCCTAAACTATTAATTCAATTGGCATGTAATTTCGAACTTAAGCTTGTTCTAATGCCTACTATTATTCACCGAAAACCTAAACTCCTAGCTTTGTCCACGTTAAAAATATAGGGGGGGCGAAACGGCCGCGAATCGCTTCGAGAAAAGATGGTACGGCCGTGCCCGTTTTGCTCGAGACTTGGCTGGGGCACTGCCGTGCCCCCAGATGTAGGTAATAAATATTTTGGGGGGCTCCGATATAACAAACGTGATTTTTTTGTCCGATTTATAAATAATGGTACGGAACCCTTCGTGCGCGAGTCTGACTCGCACTTGGTCGGTTTTTTTTTATTTGTACGCAGGTTTCTATCCTTTTATCATGGATGCTGTCATAGATTTAGAAACCCACTACCGTTTGATAGATAGGCAATACGTGACACATAATTTTATGCGATAAGAGTCCAAAAACTGACCACTGTAGAGGCATGTAGCTGGCCCCCGAATGTGTTAAAGACAAATTTTAGTAACAAAACAAGCGATACATTGAAAAATGTTTAACATTTTCTATAAATTGATTCCAAAAATTAAGAAACGCTATAAATACTAATACGTAACTCTAAATACTATAACTTCTACATGAAAAAGTGTGTTTCGTTTTTGGCTTCACCAGAAATCACATAATGGTCGATCTATCTACTGCTATCTATTCTATTGACAAATATGGCTATCATATTGCGCTTTGTCTGTCAAGGCCATTGGAATGTAACGAAATTCTCCATAATCCGAATTTTGCGGATATATGTTGTCGATTCAAAATTAATATTTCTTTATGTTTTGTTATTCATACCTATAAGGTTTCGATCGAGTCTACCGTACTCCTTGACAAAATCTTACTTTTTTTATATTATAAATGTCAAAGTTTGTGAGAATGTATGGATGTATGTTTGTTATTCAATCACGCAAAAACGGCTGGAAAGATTTGTTTCAAATTTGGTATGTAGATAGGTGATACCCTGGATTAACATATAGGCTACTTTTTATCCCGGTCAACAGGGGTAAAAGCGGTCAAAGCGGCTCCATCTGTAGTATATAAAATGCAACAAATTTGACAAAGCAGCCAGGTGGAAAGACATTAGCGGAACATTAATTAGTTATCATGTAAAGTCATAGATGGAGTTGTGCATGTTTTTCATAAACAAATTGAGCTGGGGTTTTATTTTAGCTTATCTTCCATTAATGTGGAGGCTTAAAAGCAACTTACGTTAAATGTATTAAGTAGACCTTAAATATTCTTTGTGTGGTGCAAAACATGTAACGCTTATGGATCCTAAAAGAAAGGAGAAAGATCTGTCTCTCGCAAGCGCTGCTAAGCGTGAGTTAAGTTTCTGTAGCTTTAGAAACAAACCCAGACACAAAGTGCACATTAAAGAAATGAGAGCTTCCTCGATTGAATATCATACGCAGTATGTATGTACTTACTTTCAACTTCTGATCACAAATACACTGTTCTCCATTATGAATAGTCACAATCAGACCCGAGAAGACACAAGAAGACTCAAAGACTTGCTATAAAACGTGTTTTCGCTAAATGTTCTATTATTTTTTTGAAAACATTTATACCCAACTCTGATCTCATGGAGATGGTGTCCGACTATCACCACTGTGTGGACTGTGCGAACTATCGTACCCGGCCCAGGTTTAAGCCATGGTCTGGGGCGAGAAGAAATGGGATGAAAAAGAATGAGGTGGCGGAACGATTGAAAATTCCCACTGCAGTAAGAAACCACAGGAGCACATTCCCAGCCACCATAGGCGTGGGCGATGAGTTTTGAGTGGGTCGTCGACCATCCGGCTCCTAGGAGACCCGTGTCTAACATGCCCATGTCAGCGATGCGCGTTATTTCACGCGCCCCGTTAAGAGATTCTGCAAACCCCAGTGAGGCCCACCAGAGCCAAAGCCTAACACTCCCTTACGCTGCACCCAATGCTGCACTGCTCAATGCACAGAAGACTGCATTCTCTAATGAAAAGTCAAACTAATGGCTGAGAATAACGTAACTTTCCAGGATGCCATGCAACGTGTTGCACATACCCTGGCCTTTGGGAGCTTGGTAATCCTTTTCTCCACCTTTTCAAAAACACATAGGAAGTGGTGAAGGGGTTTTGGGGGCTGTCTTTTGTTTTTACTGAATTATCAGCCTAATTTGAATAATCGTTTTTAGTTTTTTTCACTTGAGTTTTGAATAGTAATGAATTAGTTTTGGCCTCGGCGACTTGGACGTCTTCAGAACGTACGTATTTACCAACTCTTAGTGGTCATCCTGCACACCCGCTTCTCTAACTATATTTGCAGGATCAACAAGATTGTTTTAGTTTGTTATATTAACTACGCTACTATAGCCCGCTGTCGAAGAAACTTTTTAAATCAATTCTGGAGAAGCTACATAATTATTAGCCTGTACACAGCCTTATGTTTGCTGGCTGCACCAAGAAGTGACAAATTGCGAGCGCACATTTTGAAAAAAAACTGCAGGCTTCAAGTACGAACACAAACATGAATTGGACTCTCACAGATATTGGCCTGTTCGTGAACTAATTCAAACAATTCGGTGGAATCCCAACTTAACATAGAAAGAAGAAAGAAAGAAAGGGAGTGAGTGCACAGAAAATCCTCAAGTGTTTCCCCCTGTAGTGAAACTATGCGCCTGCCTGATGACTATGTCATCTTCCGCCCAGCTATTCCCCAATTATGTGGTTGTTGGCTTCCAGTCAAACCGAATCTGTTTGAGTACCAATAGTTTATTTGGAGTGACTACCTACATGATCTCCTCAACCCAGTGAACTGGACACCACGTTATCCATGGTATGACTGTTTGACAGACTTTCTGGCTTCTGATAAGATGCAGTTACTGCAGAAAATGTACAAATGACAGCTTTATCAGACCTTTGTATCCTGTGAGAGTTACTTACGCCCCATACTTACGTAATCATTTTCCAAATCGGTTGACTAGGTCCAGAGATTTCCACAACGTCACAAACTTTACATCGTTCATTTAAATATAAAGGTCACACATGAGAGACGACGGCAGATAGAAGAGTATGGAAGGAGAAAACATATTAACGACCCCTAATAAAATTGGGATAAGGGCAGGGGGATGATGATGATGATAAATTGCCACACATAATTATACCGGATAAATAGTATTTTGACAATTCTATATTGCCCACGCAGACGAAGTCGCGGGCAACAGCTAGTCTATAATATAAAAATGAATCGCAAAATGTGTTGGTAAGCGCATAACTCAAAAATTCCTGGACCAATTTGGCTAATTCCTTTTTTTGTTGTATTTGTTATTGTCTGGAGAAGGTTCTTATGAAAAAAAAAAATAGGGTAAAATAGAGAAGTCAGTTGACGGGAGCGAAGCCGCGGGCAAAAGCTAGTATATAATATATTAGTTTGGATGGTATGGAAACCTACGTGCGCGAGTCCGTCTCGCACTTGGCCGTTTTTTTTTTTTAAATTAAAGTAACTAAATTACTAATTTAACTAATTTAGCGAACTTTATTTTCAGCCGGTGGGCATTTGCAGCGGGAAATACGAGTGGGTTGATAAGAACGGTCCCGGTGGGGGCGACTGCTCCCTATGGGTGCGCGCTGCAACACTGCAACTAGACAATGGACAGTGGCAGTGCCAAGTCACCGCCAGCAACTACGATGTGCAGGTAATAATTCCCTACAACAGTTTAACTTGGCCTGCTTGCCAATTTAAGGTATTAAGGTAAACTTGGTATTTTGTTTCAAGACTTGACGATTCAAGTTACGACGTAGTTTTCCAGACTCCGAAAATAGACATGGATTTATACAACCTGTTACAATGCTACCTGTAAAGCCGAAGGGGGTTAAATGGCTCCTTACAAATATTCAAATAACCTTATTTGGATACCGCTATCGATTTTTGATTTACCGCTAAACAAAAAAAGTGCTTCGTGGAGTCGACTCGTGACCAAAAGGCGTGAAAAGGCTCGCCTATACGGTCTAAGAAAATGCATTGCCATTCAGTGTGGCAATGCAGCTAGCATTGCCATTCAGGGTGGCAATGCAGCTAGCTTTTTGGGCACGATCCGCGCTGACAGCGTAGCAGATGAGTTTTTTTTTATACATAGATTAAATATTTCCATTTTATTTTTAAATATGTAGATTTAAAATGTAATGAAAATTCATATATTATTGTCTAATGTAAAATTCTATGTAAATAAATAATTACATTATTCACTGAGGTGGAAGCCCTTGCGTAGTGCTGTAGGTAAAATTTGCATACTTACACTACATTTTTTATCTAACATGAACTGACCACAACAAGGAAAATCGGAATAACCAAATGAATAGAATTTGATTAGGGTAATTCCGGAATAGATGGCCGTACGGGAGAGTTGGCCAGTGGCTAAAATCGTACATAGAATCACTAGATCGCGTAACTTAATAATCCACTCAAAATAGATATTTGAAATAACAAAAAAATCCCGGAAAGCCAAAGGCGAGCGGCAGGCTTGTATTAGACTTTCGTACCGCTTATAAAACTTCGTGTTTTGGGATAATATGATAGACAAACCCCTTTGTAAATTCCTAGATTTTTAGAACTTGGGAATTAATAGTTATTTGTTATACAAGAGTGCAAAGTTGCTTTTTAACCGCGGGCTCAATTTTGATGACCGAGCAAGCGAAGGATTCTAAAATTGAAACACGAGCGTAGCGTAATAATTAGAATCCTGAGCGATAGCGAGGGAATCAAAAGAGCACAAGGTGAAAAATCTTTGCGCTCGAGTGCAACACGTAACTTTTCATCCCACCCCATCGAGGAAATTACTAAATGCAAAAAAACAAAATGGCGCGCACATATGAGTATCAAATTAAAAAGAAGTACCTATTAAACTTCATTTATTTGAAAACTCAGTTTAAAATTGAAACGAGGTTAAAAATCTATGTAAAAACAATAATAAAAATTACTGAATGAATTTAATAATTATTTTAAGCAGTATTTTATTTGTTTAATATACTGTATTTCGATACCTCCCACGTAAGTTGTTGTATCTTCAAAATTGTAATTTTACACTACAGCGTTTTAAAGATTGACACTCGCGTCAAATAGTCTTGCTTCAATATATTCTTTTCAAATTTTGCATACACATATATTTTAAAGTGCTTTCAATGTTTGCCTACGATTTTTTTGTTCAATAGTTGTAGTTTTTGAGATTTTGTTCATACAACATTCTAGACTGTAGTGTTACCTTACATAAATGTTGTACAGGATACTTACAACCATTTACAGCGGAAAACAATATTTGCATTTAACTGTATGTGCTAAATACTATAGTGTACGTTGATATAAATTTAATATTTTGTGGCAGTATGTGTAGTTCCATATAATTAGGGCTTAGTAAAAAACCATATTTAATCCTCTTAAGTAACTCTGAAATAGTAACAATGCAACATAATTAAAAAATCTAAAAAAAACAGTTTCTTCTGACATCAAATAACAATCAAGATTCTAGGTTAATTATTAGTAAGATTAATTATTCCAGTCTTTTATTTATTAAAACTTTGATACCTATATTACGTTAAAGTTACTTAAACATAAAAATAAATAAGGTATCGATGAAATACTGTGTGATACATCCTGTCACAACAGTCTTTAAACATTAAAAAATAAATAAATTGAAAACGAAGTATTAAAATAAGAATAGTACTGACTGTAGAGGCGGATGACGGGGAGTAGCGAACCCGCGGGGCTATATATCCGAATGCTCCAGGGAGAGTATACTGTCCCCCATCTGCGGCCTGCCGGAGTGAAGCATGGCGGGGGATAGGTCTCCCGCCTCGCTAGAGCAGGGTGGGTTAGCAGCTCTGCTCGGAGGGTAGGTGCCTCGTGGTAAGTGGCGAGTGGGCCGGTGATGCTGGACCCACAGGGAGCGCGTGATCTGCGTTTAAAGTCCGCCGAGGTATCCTCACCCTTCAGCCGCTCATGTAACTGTTGCCCTCTTGTTACCATTTAGCGACTGATTCCCGGGGGCCCTGTAAGTGAGTTGGCGAGTCTGCACCTCCCATTTTTACGTATACAAAACGGCAGGTGCCATAGTTCCCATAGTTATCCCCATTCCCAGTCCATTACATTAGCATCCCATCACAATAGCCCTAGTAGTTTTATTCCATATTTAGCAATAGTTTAGCACAGAACCGGGGATTGTCTTTGGGTACGTTTTTATATAGTATACAGGGATAATCGTCGGTTTTGTGTCGCCATTTCATTAAAGTTGTCTCAAAAAGGCTTCAGCGTGTTGGCTTCGGCCCCACGTTCGCCTTCCAAAAATCCGGGACTTTGTAGTCCCGTGGTCGAGTAGAGACATACAAGATAATAATAATACCCGTTGCCCTCTTGTTGCGATTTAGCGACTGATTCCCGGGGGCCCAGTAAGTGAGGTGGCGAGTCTCCACCTGCCATTTTTACATGTATTTAATACATTGTCATCGGCAGGTACCATAGCTCCCGTAGTTTCCCCAAACCTAGTCTATTAGCATCCCATCACAATAGCTCAAGTAGTTTTCATCCATAGTTAGCAATAGTTTAGCACAGAACCGGGGATTGTCCTTGGGTACATTTCTATAGTGTATACAGGGATAATCGTCGGTTTTGTGTCACCATTCATTAAAGTTGTCTCAAAGGGCTTCAGCGTGTTGGCTTCGGCCCCACGTTCGCCTCCCAAAAATCCGGGACTCTTTAGTCCCGAGGTCTGGCAAAGACATACATAATAATAAAAAAAACTTAAGAAACTCTACTACTCCGAATCAGAAGTTTCACTATCGGAACGCGTTGCTACCACAACTGGCAGACTCCTGAAGAAGTCATGATATGTAGCTGGGGTAAGCCCACTGTTACAAAGATCCATCAAGTTTATAGATTGCGGACTATTTGATATTACGGACGGTGGACTATTTGCTTGTGGAGTTGAACAGCTACTTTATGCAAGTAGCTGTTGGTGATAGTTGAGGTACAATATCCAACACTGATGAATTTTCTTGTTCTCGTCGTGTGGTCGGAGTCGTGGTGGCCTAGTGGGTAAAGGACCAACCTCTCAAGTATAAAGGCGCGGGTCAGGCAAGTACCAATGCAACTTTTCTAAGTTTGTATGTACTTTCTAAGTATATCTCAGACACCATGGACTGTGTTTCGGATGGCAGGTTAAAACTGTAGGTCCCGGCTGTCATTGAACATCCTTGGCAGTCGTTACGGGTAGTCAGAAGCCAGTAAGTCTGACACCAGTCTAACCAAGGGGTATCGGGTTGCCCGGGTAACTGGGTTGAGGAGGTCAGATAGACAGTCGCTTCTTGTAAAGCACTGGTACTCAGCTGAATCCGGTTAGACTGGAAGCCGACCCCAACATGATTGGGAAAAAGGCTTTTCTTTTTCTATGTAGTACGGGCAGAAGTTATTGTCACAATCATAGTCCAAATGATTAATGCTACAAGTAGGTGAAGGATGAGCTGTTTCAAGAATTACGGAGTCATTAGAATTTGTAGTGTTTGTTATCTCCATATTAGAAATGTTGATTAAATGAAAGCCCCAATAATTCAGACAGAATGTTTATTAGCGTTATAATTATTTTACTGCACATTATAATAATCTACTACGCACGCCATTATCAAAGCTCACCGGAAGAAGGAAGGATGACAGATACTTCCTGTCATAGTGACGGTGACGACCACAGATAAAATAGTAACTTAATCTATGGTAGTATTCCAATACCCCCGCTCAAGATCAAGTCTAAATTTTTCTTACAATCTTATACAAAACAATAAAAAATTTACTTGATATTGAACACATCCTTATTTTATAAAAATGGCAACATTACAATCTGTCATTATGACGTTTGACATTTAAAATGGTTAACTTGACATTGACAGAAAAATATAACCTCTCTAAATCTTACATCCATATTTAAAGAAAATGTTTACTAAAACATGTTACAAATATCCAAGTAATACAAAACATGCTAAATTAACAACAAATACAAACAATGTTTGAACATCTTATAATCTACGTTTCGTATAAACCAAGTGTTTCACAAAAATAGTTATGTTTAACTTGAGACAATGATTTGGTAAGTATATCAGCTTTATTTTCATTAGTACACACATATTTCAATGTAATTAAACCTTTGTTTACTATGTCTTTTATAAAATGAACTTTTATATCAATATGTTTGGATCTTTTACTGTTTTCATAGCTTTCTATCATTTTAATTGTACTTTGATTGTCAATAAACAAAGAACAGGTTAAGTCTTTATCACAATGTAAGTCTTTTAACACTTCTCTAATGTAGACAATTTCACTTACAGATAGAGCTGCTGCAATATATTCGGATTCTGCTGTTGACAATGCGACTGAAGTCTGCTTCTTGGAAGTCCAGCTGACCAGGCTGCCTCGATGAAATATTGCAACTCCACTGACGCTCTTACGATCCATTTGTTCACTTCCCCAATCAGAATCTGAAAAGGCTAGTAATGTATTATTAGTTTCTCTTCTGTATACTAATCCTTTGTGCTTTGTTTGTTTCAGGTATCTCAAGATTCTCTTCGCGGCTGTCCACAGTGTTGAAGTTGGATGATTCATATATCTACTAAGGAATCCTGTTGCATAGGCTATGTCAGGACGACTAATTGTAGCCAAATACATGAGTGACCCGATGAGTTCTCTATATGGAATGTTATTCAGTACTTCTTCATTTTGATTTATTTTTAAGTTAACTTCCATAGGTGTATTGCATCCTTTACAGTCTTGCATATGAAACTTCAATAAAATTTTCTCTATAATTTGTGTTTGTTTTATTTTTATTCCATCTTTGGTTTTAGTTATTTCCATTCCCAAGAATTTATTTATATTTCCCATATGCTTAGCTTGAAATTGTTCTTTTAGCTTCTGTATAATATTTTGTCCATTTCCAATTATTAATATATCGTCCACAAATATAAGTATATAAACATCTTGTCCTGTATATAAGCAGAAATCGCTCTGAGATTGTTTTAGTCCATTTTGTGTTAAGAACTTGCTTAATTTTTCATTCCAACAACGTGGAGCTTCTTTCAGTCCATATAAAGCTTTCTTTAACTTTAAAACTTTTCCTTCTGTCTTATTCTGTAGTCCTTCAGGGTACTTTATATATATGTTTGAGTTTAATTCTCCATTTAAAAACGCTGTAGGTAAGTCAAGCTGTTTGATAGGTAATTCTTCCTGAACTGCTTTATTTAAGAATAACCTTACTGTAGTCATTCTTGCTACTGGTGCGTATACATTTTGAGTAGTTTCCTCCTGAAAACCTTTTGCGACTAATCTGGCTTTCTTGGTGTTGTCTGCTTTAGTCCGAAATACCCATTTTGTGTCGATAGCCTTGTGTCCTTCTGGTAGATCACTTTCTTCCCATGTCTTTAATTTTTTATGTGCTTCTAACTCTTTTTGTATTGCTTCTTTCCATTCTTCTTGTTTAATGGCCTCATTGTAGCTGACTGGGTCTTCAGACATTAGTGCATATGCTATGTTTGACATATCATAGTCATCATACTTTGCCGGTAATTTCACATGTCTTCTTGTGTGTCTGATTTCCTCTGTATTCTGATCAGTTTCTGTCTCTTGAGTGTTTTCCATAGTTTGATCAGTACTTTCCCTGATCTCCTCTGTATTCTGATCAGTTTCTGTCTCTTGATTGTTTTCCATATCTGTTGATTCTTCATCATCTATATAAGGGTAAGTATTTGTCTCATTTTCTTCATATTTGTAGTTTGATTCATCAAAACGTACATCTCGTGATTCAATTATATCATTTGTTTTTGGGTCCCATAATCTATATCCTGAACCACAGTATCCTACCATTCTCACTGATTTTGCTCTGGGTTCCAACTTGTTGGGTCTTGGTAATATGGTACACCATGCTTTTGCACCAAACACTCTTAGTTTATCCAAATTGTTTTTGCCATACCACAATTTAGCTGGTGTGTCTCCTTTGAGAGCTTTTGTAGGTGACCTATTTATAGTATAAGCCGCACATCTTATAGCTTCACCCCATAGGTATTTAGGTAAGTTTGTTTCCAAAAGCATTGCTCTCACCTTATCTGCCAGTGTCCTATTCATGCGTTCACATACTGAAACTTGTTGTGGGGTATATGCACATGATGTTTCTTGTTTAATGCCATATTCTTCATAAAATGACTTGAGTTCCTCATTTACAAATTCTGTTCCTCTGTCAGTCCGTATTCTCTGTACATTATTTCCATTGTTCTTCATAACTTTTATATAATTCATAATGTAGTATTTTGCTTCATCTTTGGAATGTAGTAAATGAACTTCAAGAAAATGGGAGTAGTCATCTATGATTGTTAAGTAATATCTTTCTTCTTTATGAGTGATGGGAGTGACAGGTCCTCCTATATCACAGTATATTAGCTGACCAATTTTTCTAGTTCTTGGCAAAGGAATTGGCTTGAATGGACATCTTGTAGCTTTAGCTTCCATGCAAATGCTGCATCGTACCTTGGATAGTGGTAGATCAAGGACTCTCAACCCTCCATAGTTTAAATGTCCTAATCTTCTGTGCCAAAGATTCTCGTCTTCTGATATCAATGCATGTGTCTTTCTTACATTTAAATCTAATTTCATTGTATATAATTTTCCATTGCTTTGCCCTTGCACATGTATGTTACCTTTGCTTATTAATGCTGTTTCTTTTCTAAATGTCACTTGTAAACCTTTTTCATTAAGTTTTCTCACTGACAATAGGTTGTGAGACAATTTCTCCAAAATAAGGCAATCTGGAATTGATATTTCTAGTCCTTCTTTTGAAGTTCCTTTTAATTTTCCTTTTAGAGTTGTTCCTATTGTATTTCCATCTGCTACTTTAATATTTATGCGAGGAATCTTCTGTATATCTGTCATATATTTCTGGAAGTTGTGAGATATCATATGGTGTGATGCACCAGAGTCTATCACAAATTCTATTTCTTCTTTTATGTGATTTTGTGTGTTTTCTGCCGAGTTGGCCTGCGCTGCTACAAATGATACTTCCTTGTTAGTGGTATGCTCTTCTCCAATATTTGCAGTTTGTTTTCTAGTCTGCCTCATGCCTCTGCCTCGTGATCTGAAGCTTCCGCGGCCTCTCTGATGAAAATTTCTTTTTGGGCAATTTCGAGCAAAATGGTTGGGTTCTCCACAACTATAGCATTTTATTTGAGAAGTGCTTTCAAAAACATACTCATTGGTTTTTCTCGTAACACCTTGATTAGATTTCTCTTTCATTTCTGCGTCCAGTAATTTGCTTTTTACAAAATCTAAAGTCAATTCACTGTTTGACATTTCAAGAGCTGTGACTAAGGGTTGATAAGCTTGTTCGATACTTAATAGAAATTGACATACTTTCTCTTTCTCATCTATGACGATTCCATGACTGGCGATATCTTGAACTAGTTTTTCGAATTTATTTATATGATCCTGAACACTTTGATTCTTACTGCATTTCAAGTTTATCAGTTGTTTTTTGAGACATAAGCTGCTGAGTGTAGATTTTCTTTGAAACGTACTCTTGAGCTTGGTAATCATGTCATATGCGGTTGATGCATTTTTAACATAGTCTAGATACTTATCTGGTATTCCTTGTATTATTATATTGCGTGCTTTCGAGTCTTGTTTGATGAACTCTTCCTCTTTTGCTTTCTTCTCGTTCCCGCTTTCTATTACCTTTCTTAATCCCTTTTCATCTAGTAGAATCTCGATTCTAAAGAGCCAATTCTCAAAATTGTCTTCCAGTTTCGGTATATGGGAACACGACGCTGTCATTATTTTGGCTTTCTTCTTTTCGTTTCTGGCTGAAAAATAAACCTACCCCTTTTACCCTTTTACACGTGTTTGACCGTAACCTTACTTGTTGATTAGGTACTTTCCTACGCTATCCTGTGTCATCTGACTGAATTATGGGCCTGGGCCCATAACCTATTAGAAATGTTGATTAAATGAAAGCCCCAATAATTCAGACAGAATGTTTATTAGCGTTATAATTATTTTACTGCACATTATAATAATCTACTACGCACGCCATTATCAAAGCTCACCGGAAGAAGGAAGGATGACAGATACTTCCTGTCATAGTGACGGTGACGACCACAGATAAAATAGTAACTTAATCTATGGTAGTATTCCAATACTCCAGATTTTCAAAAATGTCAACATCTGATATCATATTCGCTAATTCATTCATCTCAGATTCATTAAAAGTAACTGGCAACGGAGAATCTGTAATAAAATGTAATGGTATCAATTTCATAATTATCTATTGATTACTGAACTAAATTCGGCCCATGATCATCAGAACTTTAAATCAAAAATTTTTAGAGCGTGGTAAAATCATCAAAAGCATCCAGAGCAGAGCGGGAGGGACTGTCAACTTGTACTGACTAAAATCCACGGTGTTATTCAATAGCCCTTTACCTATATTGTTGTATGTCATTAAAAAAAGAAATATCTTCGCAACGTAAAATATACTATGTCAACATCCAATAATTATTTGTGTATGTAATTCAGACGTAAACTGTTGTATGTATTACTTCACATATAATTTGTTATTATTCAACAACGTAAAGTGTTGTATGTGATTATACAACGCTGATTTGGTATCTTCTAAGCGACGTAAGTTGTTGTAAGTAATCTTTAAAACAGTTTAGGTTGTTGTCGTTATAAAACTACATAATTCTAAAATATCGTTATAAATTATTAATTACGTAAAAATCGACGATCATAGGCGCGCGACCTCCACTCTTCATGAAGTCCGGCGTGAACTGTCGCATGTCATACATACGCGGCGCGAGCGCGCAACGCACCCCGCGCTCTCGCCCGCGTAAACCGTTGCGGAGGTAGATACAATGTTACACGCCGCCGTTGTAATCATGATACAACTTAATACGTCTGGTAAATATACTTAAAAAAATTTTTTTTTTTTTTTTTTTACTCTTAACGCATATAGTAGGCAAAAATAGGCGGTTTGGTTTAAAAAACGTAAAACATGCATATTGTGGGTTACAACAACTTACGTGGGAGGTATCGATTTGTTTGAAAAGTTTTATCAAGATTGTCACAAATGGAGTATTGCACACGATGTTCTAAATTCAAATCACTTTGCCGCTCTAGAGGATAAAAACGGCTTTTGCGCTCAGATATCAAAGGGTAAAACTACTCTTTCCGAGATGGTGGGATGAAAAAGTTTTTTTCATTCACGATATGTATACAGGGTTACTTGTAAGTAGACCGCATCCTTTCATGAGGTGATAGTACAGGTCAATACGTATTTTTTTGTAGCTATTTTCTCAAAAATATTACTTTTCATTTTTTTGTGCAGAATACTTAAAAAACATCTACATTTATCTAGCTATCCAAAAGGCACAAAACACCCACAAATCCGCAAAAACGAGACTTTTAACTAATAATAAAAAATACGTGTACCTAGATGACTTGTTAAGAAAAGATCTCGAAATTCGATTATCTTGAAACGGGTTAACTTTTGCCCAGTGTATCCCATGGTCAAATTTGTCCGTATTGACCTATACTATCACCTCATGAAAGGATGCGGTCTACTTACCAGTAACCCTGTATACATATCGTCTGCTTACGGGTAAAAGTAATAAGTGCAGAGTCTGTCAATTCGAGTAAATGACATTTTAAAGTTTAAGCTTAAAATTGACCTATGTCAAACTCATTAATAAAAAAACTGGGTAAGCAAAATATTCCACTAACTACCCTTTGTTTAAGATTTGCTATTCTTTAATATTTGGTATTAATATGTTTTACCTGTAATTCAAAAACATGTTTTATCTTCTGGATTCGATGATTCCAAGGTCTCATTTCAGTTTTGTGTTACAGCTTACAGAATTTTACATCAATTACTTGAGTGGATAGATACTTTTTGACGATATTCGCTTAAATAATGAATTTTTTATACATTTAACATGTTTTACCTGTTGACTTTTAGTGGGATTATGACACTTACTATGTACGTTACGTTCAATTTAAAGTCGTGGTGGCCTAGTGGACAAAGAACCAACCTCTCGAGTATGAGGGCACGGGTTCGATTCCAGGTCAGGCAAGTACCAATGTAACTTTTCTAAGTTTGTATGTACTTTCAAAAATATCTTAGACACCAATGACTGTGTTTCGGATGGCACGTCAAACTGTAGGTCCCGGCTGTCATTGAACATCCTTGGCAGTCGTTACGGGTAGTCAGAAGCCAGTAAGTCTGACACCAGTCTTACCAAGGGGTATCAGGTTGCCCGGGCAACTGGGTTGAGGAGGTCAGATAGGCAGTCGCTTCTTGTAAAGCACTGGTACTCAGCTGAATCCGGTTAGACTGGAAGCCGACCCCAACATAATTGGGAAAAGGCTCGGAGGATGATGTTCAATTTAAAGTGATCAATTTAAAGATAAGAAAATGAGTTTTTACAAAGGTAATCTACGGGATGAAAATAAATTAAACCCTTTTTTAGTAATAAACTTTCTTACTAATCAAATAATAATAAAGACTAAGTCACAGTATCAATTAAACAATCAATATAACCAAGTCCTTTACTTGCAACCTATGAAGTAGACTTATCTGAACATTCAATGACGAAAGGACTTAATACTCTTCCGATGACTCTTCGTCAACCGAAGGTTCAGGTAAACGATCTATTTCACCGGCTCACTATGGGAAAATCGCGTATGTTTCGTCTCAAAACTCCGTATCTCAGTTATTTCAAAACTAAATGATCTGTAATTTTGCACACATATACTTGAAAGTACAAGGTTTAATAAAAAAAAAATAATTTAAAAAATTATGTTTATTAATTTATTTAAAAAATAAAACTTAACAAAATACATGCATTTATAAGAAAAAAATTTTTTTTTGTAATTTACTTACATTAAATAGAATTAAATATCATTGTATAAACAGTGTCTAACGAGAAAACAATAATTTACAAAATTCAACAAGCTCCTACAGATTTTTGTTGACAGCAAGAAGTTACTTGGCTTCATCGAAAAGTTCTTTCGATATTGTTTCTGAGGTATTTCTCAAACTTGATATATATGGATCAGAAGTGTATAATAAGGTATGGAAAACGTCTGTATTGGTAGCCGCTCTTGAACACTTTCTAGAATGATGAAGTCTAAACTTTTTGTAATCCTTGTTGCGGGATTCTTGAGCGTCTTCGGACAATTGTCCGATAGGTAAAATAGCATAGTACTCAATGATTTTTTCTCCGTGAATAAGTATTTTATGTACGGAGGAAGGAATATAATACCAATTATAAATATTTACGTACAGTTGGGCGGTACTATATGCGTATTCACCGAACTTTTTTGAATCAATAGCCATTCCAGATGACATAGTTTGTAGTATAATGTACATTCGTTTTATAAGTTCTACGTCTACACCTGTAATGTCTGCAGAGCAAGAGTAATTCTGAAAAAATCTCCGAGCTGTGTTTCCATCATTACTATTTCCAGTGCCTTGTCGAGGTTTATCGATATGCAGTCACATTTCCTCCCTAAACCGCTTTTGTACCAGTTTTTTCTTTTCGTCTTTGTTTTTTTTATTTTCTGGTGTAGTGGCTGACCACTTTTGGAAAGACAAGTTATAGGAAATGTGTAAAATCATCTCCTTGCTTCTAATCCAAGCGTGTAGTGTTGACAGTCCATATTGAAATGAACTTTCATTCACATCTCGTGTCCTAACTGCCTCTAAGTTATTCATTTGCCGAGGAGTAGCACCACAAATTGTACAAGAAGCGCTCGAAGGAGTTTCAGTTAAAACTTGTGCTACTTTACCATCAATCATGGTTAAAAATAGGTCATGAGTAATTTCAATTACTTCACCATTCTTATTTATCATGGAAGGGGACAGGTTTTTAATTTGATTTTTGATATCAGCCACAACAGACGCGGTTTTTTCAGGAGTTTCTTTGGCAAATTCTATTAATATAGGTCGGCAATATCTTACGGATGAGCAAGCTTCATTTTTCCAAATAACGATATTAGTTGTCACATCTATGAGTTTAATGGGTACAAGTGAAGCAATAAAAAGGTTCGCATCTGATATGAAATCGCTTTCTTCGGGCAAAACTTGCTTGTATTCACTTTGCCCTGATGACCCGTCACAACCCCATTTGCAGAATAGTTTCAACTGTCTTAAACCGTTTTTGTAAACTGAACCAATTAGTAATATACGAGCTACAGTATGATCCAATAGGTCCTGCAGATTGACTTTTGCACTTATGTTAGTAATGGTTATGCTCGAATCTGGTGGGTAACACATCTTCTTCGCTTCGGCTAAAGTTGGATAAGAAGGAAACACAGAGCAGTTTTTGTTCGCCAAACAAACTCGAAGTTTCCCATACTGTTCTTTGTTAAGGTCTAAGTCAATAAATGTCCGTAGTGGTTCTTCCTTTGTAAAAGGTGTAACGTCTTCAGGGTTCTCAGTTATGAATTTAAGAAACTTTTTCTTATCATTTTTTGGCGCAGTTCGTATAATATTAACAATTGTGGCCTCCTCCGTCTAACTCATAGACCGCAACTCCTGAGTATATGCATTGAGCACACACTCCAATCCGTATTCTTGTATTAATTGCATGTTTTTTCGTTTCTTTGTTTTTTCTGAAGATGCTTCGTATGGTTTCGATGGTCTGCCACCTGCACTGCTTCCAGATGTATTAGGGTCATTAACTGTGACTCGACACTCCAGTGGAACACGAAATTCACCATTTAACCAGTCGACGTTCTTACTTTCAAAGCGTTCTCTTTTCCGGGATGCATTTCTCCAGCGTTCGTTACATTTAGACACCAAGTTTCTTTGAATGTAGGAGATCACAGTAGCCATATCGTCTGGTGACAAATTGAAATTTTCATGCAAGTAGTCTTCTATATTATTCCCATTTATCAACAAATTGCACAACTCTCGTTTACTACAAACAAATTCACCCATTATTTTCAAATCAGATAACTTCTGTGAATATTTGAAAATAGGTTTGAACTGCTTTTTAAAAGCAACTGAATTTCTGACGAACAACTGTGGATGTTTCAGGGTTCGCCTTTCTTTTATAGGCCAATTAAATAGTGCTATGTGCAAAAAGATAAGAAACTAATATTGCATTCTTCCCATAACCTGTTTTTAACTTGACCCTAATAGATAAAGTGACCATATTTTATCATATAAGGTGGTCAAAACTATATCAAAACCACAAATAACTATTAATAATACTCATCACTGTAATGACCATTTTATCAATTTGACACAATAGATAACAGATGATTATGTGAGAAGTAAAATCATATTGGTTTTTTTTTTTTATCTCGCGATATGTTTTGGCACCGTGTCAGAAAAGGCGCAAGTATGCGCAACTTTTTTTTTTCTCCTTGTGTAAACTAATGTATAAAGATCGTAATACAACAAATATCTCGACATCGGCAAACAGCGGCAACCGGGTAAGTCTCATAAAAAAAAAGTAACCCGAAAATTATACCATCTTAAACTATTGGTTAATTTTTATTTATTTATTTATTATACATAATATTATTTAAGAAACGTTATGAGGAGATTATAAGCATTTCAAAAATGTATAATACTTATACATTTATATCAAAAACTTTCGAGTAATGTGGCGTTGAATTGTAGTAATGTATTGTGCTAAAATCACATCATTGAACATGGGTTAGCTTTGATGCCTTTTTTTATACATTTAGGTTAGCAAAAAATAATTTAAAAAATATAGAAAAGAAAGCTTATTTATAAGACTAAATTAATTAATTAGTTTTACTCCATAACAATGACTTTCAGGTGAAATGCCGAGCCCTTGCAGAGGCCTTATCGATGCTATTTTTTATTTGTTATTGAATTAGCACTATTATTTATTTGTTATTTGTTATTGAATTAGCACTATTATTTATTTGTTATTTGTTATTTGAATTAGCACTAACTGTATTCACCTCAGTGCATTTTCTATCGGTGTGAACTAGTGTATTATGCCTGCGCTTGCATAGTTTACAACCTGGTTTTTTACATTTATTGGCATAATGGCCGGACCGAAAGCAGTTAAAACAAATCTTAAAGGTGGGCAATAGTTGTAGTCGAGCGTCATTGCTGAGTGCGAGAAACTGTGGACAATTATTTAACGAGTGATCATTGTTACAATTACGACACACTTTGCGAGATATTTCGTTGTTATTTAAGTTGTGATTAAGAGACTGTGTAGCTACCATAGATTTTATCTTAGGACATGATTTATTAGATGTTTGGGAACAATTATTGCGTGATAATTCTAAGGTTTCAATAAGATCAGCTCGATTACGCAGGAATTTCATGAAGTCGTCGAATGTTACAGGGCTGTCCTTATCTAACTTACCTTTGCACTCTTCCCACTCACGATAGGTCTTTTGATCAAGCTTGCAAGTCACAATATCTAGACACACGGCAGTGTGTCCGCCAAGTTCGAGCAAAAAAAGCGACACACCGGCCGTGGGTTATATTACACGAACCATTTCGGGCCAAAATCGACCCCCCTGTAACTCAAAATCTATTTTATTTACGCATATCAAATTTCTAGTATCTGTTGAGACCCCCTCACTTATCTAAAATACAAAATTTCATTAATATACCTATTGTAGGTCTTGAGATATTGACGTCAGAAAATCGCTATTTTTACTATACACTCACTGACTGATTCACTTATTCACTGACTCACTCATCAAAAACCTAGACCACTTCCAATGGTCGTATTGACTTGAAATTTGGCATGGAGGTAGGTCTTTATGTCAAGGTAAAGGAAAAAATCTGAAAATGGCCAAGTGTGAGTCGGTTTCAAAATAATGAAGGTGTTTTATACCCGGTGTAAATGTATACCCCTAAGGAACTAAAACGAACTAAATTTATCTATATTTATATAATATAATTATCTTCGAATGGTACAAAGGTTTGTATTTAGTCAAAGTAAAGTAAAAATCTGAAAACGGCCAAGTGTGAATCACTTTCGAAAGTAACGAATGTGTAACTTTGATCCACGAACATAATATATGATAACATGTCATGTCAGTCAGTTGGTAAATCTAGTCCATTTAGTTAATCTAGTTCATTTCTTTGTAAGAAACATAGTGCATATTAAAAAATCTAAAAAATAGTATAAATGAGACATTTCTTTAACTAACTTCATCATAAGAAAAAAATAAAATAAACAACCTTACAAAATAAATGAAATCCCACCCAAAACAAAATGTGAAAGACTGCCAAGTTCGATAATATGGGAATGCTTCGCCTATAAAAGAAGTGAGATCTGAATAAGTACCAAGTTCCATACACATACCTCAGTTAAAAATAGTTACTTTTTAATGATGATTACTTGGCAAGTTTTAATAGAAAATTAAATACTTGATTCATTGCGTTTAGTAGGTTTATAACAAGGTGTATGAAAACTTGCCAAGTAACATCATTAAAAAGTAACTATTTTTAACTGAGGTATGTGTATGGAACTTGGTACTTATTCAGATCTCACTTCTTTTATAGGCGAAGCATTCCCATATTATCGAACTTGGCAGTCTTTCACATTTTTGTTTTGGGTGGGTAAATAAATAACGTGTCCCACTGCTTAACAGGCTCGCCTAAAGACTCTAATGCTCGCAAGTTTTTATTTATTAAATCAATTAAAGACTTTAATACAACAGAAGATTCCTTTACGATGCTTTGAACATTAAATAAAGCAGACACATGATTTTGTATGAGTAATCTTCTGTTATCAAACCGATCACATAACAACTGCCATGCCACAGAATAATTACTCGAGGAACATTCAATAGAATTAATAACTACCGCAGCCGACCCTTCAAGAGATGCTCTCAAGTAGCGGAATTCATTAATATCGTCAATGCTATCATTGCAATGGACAAGACTACTAAAGGTGTCACGGAATTCCAGCCAATTCGTATATAAACCGCTGAACTTAGGTAACTGAATTGTTGGCAACTTAACTGGCTTATGCACATTAGTGTGAGTACTTTTACAGCTTTCCATCGACCCATTATCTTTTTTATATTCACTGATAATATTCTGGGCCCTAGACAAGGATTTATAATAAAGAGACTCAAAATCGGCACGTTCGGAAAATTGTAGTTTAATGTCCTCGACAATGCATTCCAGACGTAATTGTACCTCATCATACTGCTCATACAACGACTCCATCTTGCCTATGCGCAACTGCAGCTCAGCCGTGTCACAACTGGTTAGGGTTCTGTCCTTGAGTGAATCCAGAAAGTTAACGAAAGCCGTCAATCGACCTTTGAAGCTTCCTCGCTTCTTGACTAATTCCCTTTCCTCGGACATGCTGGGAGACAAGTGTATTCAACCTGGAATTGATACAGGAATACTATTTAACTATGAACAATAAGTACTTGAGACGCTTCTAAAAGCTTTGAAATTTGTACAGTTAATAATTACTAAACCAACAACAAACACAATGTAATTTAACTAACTATGATTTAACGTTCGTTAACTTTAAGTTATAGTTAATGATGCAATATGTTCAGTTACCTACTCACAATGTTATGTTATAAAACTTTACTGCAAACCAATTAACGAAGCAAATAAATTGATAAACACTATTCTAATTAAATACACCAATTGAAAGTAACTCAAATAACATTAAGTTAATTGATATTTAACAATGACTTGCATTAATATCTAACACTCAAAACTATGTGGATTATGTCAAGGTACCTACTAACATTAAAAATAATTATGTGAATTAGTTACAGTTTTGTATAAATAAAGTTTAAATAATGTAGCAAATAGCTAACTATACTATTATAAACATAAATTTAAACTTTTACTGTTAAAAAACATTACCCTCCTTCTTTGGCAGTCGGGTAAAAAATACTAATCACAATGTAACAAAGTACCAAATTATTTCAATCCAACACAATGCACTAATGTAATATAATACAAATAAAATACACTAACCTGTGATATTTCTTGACGATATACTTTTATTTATATTACCTGAGTGTTGGGTGATGATATTAATAACAATAAATGCAATACACCGCAATTAAGTTGCTTGAGATCAGTCCAAATAATTGTCCTGCAAAAAACCTGCAAGTCACGCCGGCTAATTGTCACGCCCGGCTAATTGACGATCCTTAATTATTTCTTCCTTCAATTTTAAGCGCTGATCTTCATATATCCTGCTCGTAATGGGCCACGTTGAGGATTACGAGGTCTTGCAGGAATAAAAGAACTGTATAAATACTCAAACAACGGAGAAATATAATTTTGGTGCACACAGTACAATGCATGACAAGCAAGTGACGACAACGGTGCATTAATGCGCCTGCTTAAAAATTACGTACTTCATTAGGCCGTCGGAAACGTGTTGCTATGAAGCAACGGCTAGGCGTTTCAACAATGGCTAACGTAAAGATTATGACGGCAATTTGTACAGAGAAGTAAAATCTATATCTATACATATAATAAATCTGTAGAAAAGTAATTTTTGCACATTGAAGAAATTGACAAAAAAAAATAGCCAGCATGTTAAAGGATAACTAACAGAACCCATTTCCATCATTTTTGTCATTTTTGTCTGTTTGTCTGTTTATCTGTTTGTTTGTTCGGGATTCACGTAAAATCTACGAATTCAATGCAGACAATGCTTATATACAAAAATTCTACGTAACTTGGGGTATTACTTAGTTTTTGTTTCATCGAAATCGATTCACTCTATCAAAAGATATGATAATTTTGTGAATTCAAGATGTAAAATATTACGACACGCAATCTGTTTGTCAAAACTGTACATTTGAATGTTGTACTTATATTAGTTGATCGGCCTATTATTAACCTTTACACAGAAAATCACACCTTCATAAGTAACTTCGGAAGAATTACTCACTCCATCTGTGGTAATCTGTGTTAAATAAAATACATCAAATTTTTCAAAGGAGCGAGGTGGTAAATGACAATAAATTACCATACATTCTTTATAGAGGATTATTATTTCAACAGATGGAGTTGTGTATTTTCCGTAATTCACCATATTTTAACACGTAGTGTAATTTTTCGATAGACATTTCAATAGTGTTTGTCAGTTTGCCGTGCCACATCAAAATAAAATTATAATTATTACCTTGATGAAAGGAAAATGAATAGTTCTCAGCCAAATTTAAAACGGTGCCATCAAAATTATTTTTTTGAACATTATGTCAAAAATGATGACTTTAGTGGAACAATTAATTATCATTTAAAGTTACAGAATCTTCCACTTGTGGTGGCCTTAAAACAAATTACTTTGAGTGAGTAGTATTAAGTAGACCTTAATTATTTTTTCTGATGCAAAATATGTAAACTTAATCCTAGAAGAAAGGAGGATCTGCGTGAGCGTGTGCTAAGCGTGAGGTAGGTAGGTAATGTAGGATTCTGTAGCTTTAAGAACAAGCCCAGATACAAAGTGCAGATAAAAAATGGGAGCTTTCTCGATTTAATGCAATACACACGTAAAATGCTTTATGCGTCTGAAAACGCACAAATTGCGCGTCGCATACCAGAGACATGCTTACTTTCAACTTCTGATCGCAAATACACTGGTCACGATTACGAACAGTCTCAGTAAGACCCGAGCCAAATCTAAAAAAACACTTTTTATATAAAACTACGTTTGATGTCATTCAATCACAAAGACAGAATTGTTTTCTGTTACAAATCCTATCCACCTGTATCCTATCCTAATCCGGCATGCATTGCAGGTGTGCATTGCACAAAAACCAATGGTATCCTATTCGAGAAGTCAAAAGAGTCGACCTGCCAACGTCAGCTTCTGCGCTAAGTAAGTGTTCTTAATAGTACCATCAGAATTACATTCATCGTTGAATGAGGTGAATAAATTTTCAGAAACCACAATAACAGTAGGAGCCAAAGCATATGATCGCTTCATAGAGCTCTGATTGGCCCCAGGTGACCAAGTCAGGTCTGATTTGTTCGTTTATCAGATCTTTGAAAGTGTTTCGGTGGATACTTACTGTCGTCCTGTGTGACACAAAATATGGTATATAAACGTCCTCCGCAAGAGCGAAATTTTCCCGGTGTGAGTGACGCACAGTACACAACACTTCTGTTTCTTTTGATTTGCTGGCTCCACCAAGAAATGACAAATTGCGAGCGTACATTTTGAAAATCTTGGCAAAACTGCAGGTTTCAAGTACGAACACATGAAGTGGACTCTCACAGATACGTACATTTTGCCTATTCGTGAACTAATGCAAACATTTCGGTGGAGTCCCGGCTTAGGCCACCACATTAGGCGTGCGCGATCCTCGGGCGTGTGCGTCGCGTTTTGCTGCCCTGCGGCATTTGCAGCGCGCTCGCGTCGCGCACGCGCTGCTCTCCTTGACGTTTAACTGCTAAGGCGTTTAGCGGGCGGCGGGGATAGCGGGCGAAGGGGGTAAGAACGCAACTCGAGCGCCGCGTGCTCGCCGCGAGCGCGTCGCTTGCACTCTTCACACATGCCGCAGGGCAGCAAAACGCGACGTTTACGCAGCGCGCTCGCGACGCCCGCGCTACTCACACGCCCGAGGATCGCGCACGCCTAATGTGGGGTCAGCCTTACCATAGTGAGTAAGTGAAACTATCCTACCCTATGCGCCTGCTGATGATGATGACTCATTTTATCATCCATCCAGCTATTCCCCAACTATGTTGGTGTTGCCTTCCAGTCACCGAATCTGTTTGAGTACCAATATTTTGCTTGGAGCGACTACCTATCTACCTATCTTCAATCCAGTCTCACTACACAAGACGATATCCATGGTGAAACTGACAGAATTTCTGGCTTCTGATTAGTCGCAGCAGCTGCAGAAAATGTACAAATGACAGCTTTGTCAGACTCAAAGCATATAGACATAGATTATAACTGTTTCCTGTGAAAATTACTTACGCACCATACGTAATAATTTTCCAAATTGGCTGACTAGATCCAGAGATATTCACAACGTCACAAACTTTACTTCCTTTGTTTAGATAAATGGTCACATCCACAACACAACCTTGATCAATGAATCTATGCGACTGCTAAGTGCTAATCCTAATTATACTATCACGTGAAAGAATGCACAAATGACAGCTTTGTCAGACTCAAAGCATATAGACATAGATTATAACTGTTTCCTGTGAAAATTACTTACGCACCATACGTAATAATTTTCCAAATTGGCTGACTAGATCCAGAGATATTCACAACGTCACAAACTTTACTTCTTTTGTTTAGATAAATGGTCACATCCACAACACAACCTTGATCAATGAATCTATGCGACTGCTAAGTGCTAATCCTAATTATACTATCACGTGAAAGAATGCACCTACGGGAAAAGTAGTATTTTGACTATTCTATATTGCCTACGCAGACGAAGTTGCGGGCAACAGCTAGTAGATATCTATAGTGTAAACATGTATTTTCTTTTTTTAATTTTATTGTATGTACTTAAGATCTTTATTGCACTCGAAATTAATTTAACTTAAATATGTCATCAGTAAAGATAAACTGGTTCTATTTATACATGCACAATAACATTTTCTTTTTCATAGTTTTGTGTTTGCGTGGCCTTCGTTTCTTTTCACCTGTACGTCGATTCTATAAAATCTCACATTTCACTTCGACATCACTCTCACTTCGCATTCGTTCTAAAGGTAGAATTCCGTGGACGCGACAATAGTCAACCTATGAAAATGTATGGCACCGTTGCCGAGGCCCGTGACAGTCGCGCGCGGCCGACGAATTTCGTAAGCTGCTCGCGGCATTGTCAACAATTTAATTCTGGTTTTACTAAAATTCTATAGATGTTATTAAGCGCTAGACCATGTTGAGAAGCGTACGGCCGCGAGCGGCTCACGAAATTCGTCGGTCGCGCGCGACTGTCGCGGCCTCGGCGTCAAGAACAAACACTCGTAAAAGTACTTAAATATTTTGTTGCGGTTTCGGATCGTTATAAAGAGAAAACTAATGAAAGGTATGTGCATTTTCTATTATTAATGATTGATTGTCAAAATCTCCAGTTACGATTATAGTAAGTCTATGGAATCCACACCTAATATACCTCTAGAAGAGAGTACTACAGCAATAGTTAATGGGCCCCACGTTTTTATTTTAGTCTAATATGACCAGGACACCTACGTAGGTTGACAGGTAAGTAACTATTTATTATTTTCTAGTTTTCAGTGCACATAAGATAAAACCGTTTAACTTAAAAGTTTGTTTACCGATTTTTTTATAAACTAAGTCAAAAGTGTCCAATGCTCCCTATGGTAGGGAGGCTTGGACATACCATGTAATGTATAATTTGTAAATTTTTGTTCTTCTTCGTCAGTGAAAATTTGTGAGGTTATAAATCTGCGCGAAAAATCCTTTATAGAATTGTTTCAGGTACCGTTGCCAACTTGATCTAGGGACTCCATATTTGTCAGCTGCTATTTTTATTTTTGAACCTTTTGATACCTCTTGTATTGCTCATTATATTAAATCTTTAGGAATTTCCCGTCGCAAACCATTCTTTTTGAATTTAAACTGCATCTTTCTGTATTTGACAATAGTTAAAAATCCTCAACTGAACATAATAGGCGTTGGGCATGCCCAAACCACCCGCAAGTCTAGATGCCCATTTCTCTCTCTGTATACATTTTCGATATAAGTTACCGGTATTCTTTAGAATCTACGTATTTAGGCTTGGATTTCAGTTAATTTATAGATTAGTAAATAAACAATAAATTAATAGTGCACATAAGATAAAACCGTTTAACTTAAGAGTTTTTTTACCGTTTTTTTATTTTGTAGTTTTTAGTATTTAATGAAAATGCCTACCGAATATTCCTCATTCTATATAATTCATTTAGTGCATCATTATTACACGGTCTCTTACCTGATAATTTATTATAATCTAATTAAGAAAAAGTCTATTTTTTAACGACGCCAAAAATCATCTAGTGTATCCTCCCTGGGTCAGCAGCGGTAAGGGAATGCCAGACTCTTACTAACTAAAAACAGTTATGTTTCGTCGTAGGCCTTTTATGTACCAGGGCCACGGTAACTCTTTCGAACAATCCCGCAGCCCAGGCAGGCCTTGACCCTGTTGGACCCCGCTGGGGTTGCTGACAGTATTCTACTTGTGTAGAAATTTGAATTACTAAATTTGACCCAAGAATAAATAATAAAACAAACGGGGTGAGCTAAATAAAACCGTTTAAAAAACCGTTTAATAAATATCTCGTAATGTTGAAACTGATTGTAATTTTTAGGAAAGCTCTTTGATTATATCTAGCCAAACATAAGAAATGGCAATAAAAGTTGATTATCTGTAAAATCTGATTTTTTATGCAATAAATAGTGAAAAAGTGCCCATCCCTCCCCTACCTCCCCTAAAGTATTAAATGACATTTCGAATCGAAGTGAAATGCGAGTTGTTGTTCGAATTTTATAGAATCGCAGTACTGGTGCAATACCAAGCCATTAACAATAAAGATAGGTATAGAGGTAGATATATTTAGATTCGTTTACCAGAAAACTTTGTTTACATATCAACCCCTTAAGTATTATTTTAATTGCTTATGTGTATAGTGAGTGTTAATTTTTTAATCATTGTTCATACTCTTATTTGTTATCAATTTGTAATAGGTGGTTTACAAGGAATTCATACGCAAACTACTGGTAAACAACATTTAATTATATACTTATTTCTTCCTCTGGTTTTTTTTCTTTTTTTTTATGGACACAATGTACTCACTTTTATCCTCGTCGCCACTTGTACTGACTGGATAGCAAATAAAACACACTTTTAGACTGGAGTGAATCTAGTACATGCGGGGCACTGGACGCGTACGCTCACGGCCACGGTTGTTGCACAACTGACTTCACGCCGCACTGTGGGATGGATTTCGGGTTTCATAGACATCCGATTAGTAACCTCGAAAGTGATGACTTTTATGCCTGAATATCTGTCGGAGGACCACATACATACTTTATAATTGTACCATTATAATATAAACTCACGCCAGGGAAATCCACTGTCACCTAAATTATTCACAGCTGTACTGGAAGATATCTTTCGGAGACTGGAATGGGACCACTACGGACTTAATATAAATGGCGAAAATCTTACACACTTCAGGTTCGCTGATGACATAATAATACTGACAAGGAGCAAAGACCAACTACAACACATGATTACTGATCTACATAGAGAAAGCTGCAAGGTAGGTCTGACGATGGACACTTCAAAAACCAAAGTTATGACAAACGCACTGGAAGACACTATTCTTTTAAACGCCGAACCAGTAGAGTTTGTAAAAGAATACACTTACTTGGGCCAACAAATCTCGGTCACTGATATAATGACAAAAGAAATCGACACAAGGATTGGAAATGCATGGAAACGCTACTGGGGGTTTAAGCTTGTGGCACATTATAGCAGCACGGCAACAGCACGGCAGCAGCACGGCGTCGCCTCGAATTAAGACTACGGGTAGCTGCCAGCGCGCCAACCACGCGCTGTCCGCTCGCCGTCGGCGCGCCGGCCGCGCGCCGGCCGCGAGGTGTAAGCTTGCTGTCACCGCAAACTCAATATTATTTTAAGACGATTATGATTGATTTTATGATTGAACACGACGTAATGACGTTGTTTCGCTGCCGGCTCGGAGTCGGCGCGCAATTAGCACGCCGTCGGCGCGCTGTACGCATGAGGACCGCTCGCTTGCAGCACGCGGGCGGCGAGTCGAGTTGTGTGGAAGCGGCAAGCACGCTGACTGCTCGCCGTTGGCTTTTTCATATTGACATTACGAAATATATTATAATATACACGATTTAATGCTCTAAATTGAATGACAACTTAAATGCTGGTGTGGAGCCGTGCTGTTGCGGTGCTGCTGTAATGTGCCACAAGCTTTAAGGAAATAATGAAGAATACAGAAATCAAAACGTACGTCAAAACAAAACTGTATAACACTTGTATACTCCCAGTCTTGACATATGGCTGCGAGACATAAAAGAATCACGTAAATCTAAATATATAAAACTCAAAGGTGACTGACTGACTGACTGACATAGTGATCTATCAACGCACAGCTGAAACCACTGGACGGATCGGGCTGAAATTTGGCATGCAGGTAGATGTTATGACGTAGGCATCCGCTAAGAAAGGATTTTGATCAATTCTACCCCCAAGGGGATAAAATAGGGGATGAAAGTTTGTATGAAACTTTGTCAATTTTAAACCGATCGGACTGAGACTTTGCATGCATAAAGCTACTATGGCGTAGGCAACCCTTAAGAAAGGATTTTGATAAATTCCATCCCTAAGGGGATAAAATAGGGGATGAAAGTTTGTATACATCTTCTTAGATTTTATGAAGAAGTCCTGATGACGAATCAGAATTTTATGATGACGTTCGCTTAAATACGATTTTGATTAATTCAACCCCCATTCAACCCCCCCGAGTGATAAAATAAGGGATGATGAAGGATGTAAAATGTATTAGTTTGAACCTATCAGTACGTAATGGAACGAACAAAATAATGTTAAGTTCTAAATGTTGAGAAGTTCTGCCTACCGCTATTAGATGGCGCTGTGCATTTTCGTCTCACCGCGGTGTTAAGATTCTCCGCCAGTTAATTACCTTCGAACTGAACTGTAAGTAATCTGTTTGTTTGGTTGCTGCGGATTGCCTTCCTCACTGACATAAATATTTCTAGCGGATTATATTTGACCGTTCTTTTCTTGGCATTTTGTTTTGGTTAGTCGTTTTGGTCATAGACGTTGTATTTGGCATTTGTTTTGTTTTCGTTTGGTTTAAGTTTAGGTTTTGTTGGTTAGGCTTTTTTTTAAAATGGCTAAAGAAAATCTAAACGTTAATGGAGAAGTTGAAGAATGTACTGTCGTCCCTATTGTTGGTGACGCCTAATGACAGATTAGTAAAGAATATTGTGTACAAAGAAGTTTTGTAGGCCCTAATTTTTTACACACGCTAAACAAAAGTAAAGCCGCAAAAACCATACCTAATTAATAATAATACTTCTTAACGCGAGCGAAGCCGCGGGCAAAAGCTAGTAACATATAAGCACGCACATACACTCACTCACACACATACGCAAACACAACAACACGCACTTACACTAACCCTCACTTTCATACACAACACACACCCACTCTTATCTAGACACACGGCAGTGTGTCCGCCAAGTTCGAGCAAAAAAAGCGACACACCGGCCGTGGGATATATTACACGAACCGTTTCGGGCCAAATTCGACCCCCCTGTAACTCAAAATCTATTTTATTTACGCATATCAAATTTCTAGTATCTGTTGAGACCCCCTCACTTATCTAAAATACAAAATTTCATCAATATACCTATTGTAGGTCTTGAGATATTGACGTCAGAAAATCGCTATTTTTACTATACACTCACTGACTCACTCATCAAAAACCTAGACCACTTCCAATGGTCGTATTGACTTGAAATTTGGCATGGAGGTAGGTCTTTATGTCAAGGTAAAGGGAAAAATCTGAAAATGGCCAAGAGTGAGTCGGTTTCAAAATAATGAAGGTGTTTTTATACCCGGTGTAAATTTATACCCCTAAGGAACTAAAACGAACTAAATTTAACTATATTTATATAATATATCTTCGAATGGTACAAAGGTTTGTATTTAGTCAAAGTAAAGTAAAAATCTGAAAACGGTCAAGTGTGCATCACTTTTGAAAATAACGAATGTGTAACTTTGATCCACGAACATAATCCATTTAGTTAACCTAGTTCATTTCTTTGTAAAAAACATTCATTTCTTTGTAAAAAACATTGTGCATATTAAAAAATCTAAAAGATAGTATAAATGAAACATTTCTTTAACTAACTTCATCATAAGAAAAAAACTAAAATAAACAACCTTACAAAAATAAATGAAATTCCACCCAAAACAAAACTGTGAAAGACTGCCAAGTTCGATAATATGGGAATGCTTCGCCTATAAAAGAAGTGAGATCTGAATAAGTACCAAGTTCCATACACATACCTCAGTTAAAAATATTTATTTATTTACTAGAAGGAGAATCAACAGCTGTAACAAAGGGATAACAATTCTATATGATATTGTAAGCCAATTATAGATTCTCACGGGGAGAAACTGAAAAAGTAACAGACAACTTAGGATCACTAACAAGCACGATAAAAAAAAAATAATAATAATAAGATTATAACAAAATATCACTTGGCACAATCCGCACTCTTGAAAAAGTCCGCATTCAGCTGAGTGCGCGCAGTATAAGTTTTAGTGGTAAATGGGTCAAATGAGAAGTCCTTACAAAGAACATTAAAGTCTTTACTCGCTCGCACCTTGTATGAGTTTTGCCTATAGTTAGAAGAGGAATAAGGAATGGAGATAGGCGGATTAAATCTAACCGATCTCTGGGGAACATTAAAGCATAGTTTATGCAGGAGATCAGGACAGTCAATCTCATTAGAAATAATTTTTAGTAGGAAAGTGCAATCTGCTAATCGACGACGATTTATAAGTGGTTGTAAGTGAAACTTCTTGCAAACATTTATGTAATTATCAGAATGGTACGGTATACGCAGCCGAAAACACAGAAAACGAATAAATCTGTTCTGAACATTCTCAATACAATGTATTTGCCATAACGAGGGTTCCAAACTTGTGACGCATATTCAAGGTGACTTCTTACAAAAGAACAATAGAGGATCTTGAGAGTTTTGGCGTTTTTAAAACACCCTGCGACTCGCATTATAAAACCAAGCGACCTCGAGGCTTATGCCACTATTTGTTCAATGTGGGTATTAAACAGATGTTTTGAATCATGAAACACGCCTAGGTCACGCACACCATGGCATCTCTGCAGTTGCTGACCTTTAAGTTTATAAGTTGTAGGGCGAGGGACACGTTTTCTGCTAAAAGAAACTACTGAGCATTTGACAGGGTTTAAGTCTAATTTATTAGTCAGACAATAATCATCTAATCGTGCCAGGTCACTTTGGAGAGCCACCATATCATCCTCTGATGAAATTGCAGAGAATATCTTCATATCATCATCAAAAAAAAGTAGATTAGAATGGTGGAAACACGAGTCGATGTCGCTGACGTAAATTATAAAAAGTAAGGGACCATTAAGGAACCTTGGGGAACACCACTAGGGATAGAAACCCAGCTGGAAATGTAATTACTGATAACGACAGCTTGAGTCCTATTCTCAAGGTAAGAAGTGAACCAACGAAGAAGATCTCCTCTAATACCGTTGTTAAAAAGCTTTGTTTTCAGAATATTATGATCAATTCTGTCAAAAGCTTTACTGTAGTCTGTGTAGACTACATCTACCTGTGCCCCACTGTCCATTTTGTCCGTAAGGAAATCATTGAGCAAAGCCAGATTAGATACTGTAGATCGACCCTTGAGAAATCCGTGTTGGGAAGGGCTAAATGACTGGTTCAGCGCTGCGTAAACTTGGTTGTCTACAATACTCTCAAAGACTTTTGCTAATACGCATAATTTTGAAATTGGTCTATAGTTAACTATTTCATTTTTGGACTTCCAGATTTGGGGAACTGAACATGAAGCGAGTGATTTTTTAAATAGTAGTGATACTGGTAGGGAAATGATTTTAGCACACCCAATCAGGGGTGATAAGTGGTCTGGACCAGCAGATTTAGAAGGATCAAGTTCACTAATTAGCTTACCTAGAACATTAAGGTCAATTTCAATTGAGTAAATATCTGATATTATATTGGGATTTGTAGCAGTTTGTAGAGAACAATGACAAGAAGGTATATCGTTAGTGGGATCAAGAAAAGTAGAATAGAAGTGGGAGGAAAATGCGTTACAGATAGACTCAGGAGATGAAATCATTTCTTCCCCATATTTGAGGAAACTGGGCATTGTATTGGACCTATATCGCTGCTTCACAAAGCTCCAAAAACGCTTAGGATTAGTTTCAATAGAGGCCTCTGTTTCAGCTAGGTAGATGGTGTAGCAATCCGCCTCAAGCTTATTAACCCGTTCACGCAGATGTTTGAAGGTCGCCTCGTCTGAAAGTCTACCATATACCTTAAATTTACGGAGATATTTAAACTTCTCTTTAATCAACGTTTGAGTGCTGGAGAGTACCAAACAGGGTATGAACTGGGAAGAACTGTCTTAGAAGGAACAAACCTATCTTGAATATCCTTTACGGTGGCATAAAAATAATTTACAGCTTCATCAAGCGACATGCCCAAAAATATATTTATCCAGTCTATGGCTGCTATTTCTCTGTTAATGGCCGCGAAGTCAGCTTTACCGTAGATGTAACTAGTAAATGGAGCGGCGGTTAAATAGGTGTACTTAAAGAAGTTAACATCTATACAGAGGGCCGGATGATATTTGTCAACGGGTGTTAAAGGCATCGAACACTCACGCACCGATACAGGTTCATTGCATAAAACTAAATCCAGAATCTTTCCATACCCATTTAAAATCCCATTATATTGATTTAACCCTAAAACACGTAACTCATCTGTGAGCGAATACTCATCGCCACTACAAATATTCGTGGGTAAAAATACGTCATTATGTAACTGCCACAGAATTCCACTCAGGTTGAAATCACCAACAACTAAATAGTTATCAGAGATTCTTTATCATTGTGGTATTTAAACTATGGAAGAAGTTTGATAATTGGTCGGAAAAAGAATAACCACGGTTTTGCTGACACAGGTAGATGACGCAAATATTCAATTTAATGTAATTTCTAGTGTCAGGCTGACGTACACTCAGTTACCCACAAATCTTCGGCTGAGGAGTGAAATAGTGGTTGCGGTGCTGCAGAAATACATTTACGAACAGCTACCAAGACGCCACCCACACGAGACTGCTATGGCCTGTAAGATCATAATCACGGTCGCGACGCCATACAATAAATTGGTCACCAAATAACTCCGAGTCAGATATGCCATCGACTAACCAAGTTTCCGTTAATTCGATCACATCATACGTGCATAGGCATAATTGGCGAAAGAATGATTCAGTTTTAGTGCGTAGCCCAAGAACATTCTGATAACAGACATGTAGTTTTTTACTGTCGTTCAAAGCCATTGATGTTTCACAAAAGTTCTAGCATCATAGTTATTAGCTTGATAACAACCACTCAATTTATAGCAAGACACTAAAATAATAACGACTGTAGATAATAAATAGTCATACTTCTATACATATAATAAATCTGTAGAAAAGTAATTTTTGTACATTGAAGAAATTGTCAAAAAAAATAGCCAGCATGTTAAAGGATAACTAACAGAACCCATTTCCATAATTTTTGTCATTTTTGTCTGTTTGTCTGTTTGTCTGTTTATCTGTTTGTTCGTTCGGGATTCACGTAAAATCTAAGAATTCAATGCAGACAATGCTTATATACAAAAATTCTACGTAACTTGGGGTATTACTTAGTTTTTGTTTCATCGAAATCTATTCACTCTATCAAAAGATATGATTAATTTTGTGAATTCAAGATGTAAAATATTACGACACGCAATCTGTTTGTCAAAACTGTACATTTGAATGTTGTACTTATATTAGTTGATCGGCCTATTATTAACCTTTACACAGAAAATCACACCTTCATAAGTAACTTCGGAAGAAAAAAAAATATGAACATTTTGTTTAGCCAAGGTTAAAGTAGCTCCATCTGTGGTAATCTGTGTTAAATAAAATACATAAAATTTGTCAAAGGAGCGAGGTGGTAAATGACAATAAATTACCATACATTCTTTATAGAGGATTATTATTTCAACAGATGGAGTTATGTATTTTCCGTAATTCACTATATTTTAACACGTAGTGTAATTTTTCGATAGACATTTCAATAGTGTTTGTCAGTTTGCCGTGCCACATCAAAATCCAATTATAATTACTACCTTGATGAAAGGAAAATTAATAGTTCTCAGCCAAATTTAAAACGGTGCCATCTAAATTATTTTTTGAACATTATATCAAAAATGATGACTTTAGTATAACAATTAATTATCATTTAAAGTTACAGATGGAGTTCATATCAGGATTTTTTCATAAACATAGTTTAGCTTATCTTCCACTAATGTGGTAGATGGTGTTAAAACAAATTACTTTGAGTGAGTAGTATTAAGTAGACCTTAATTATTTTTTCTGATGCAAAATATGTAAACTTAATCCTAGAAGAAAGGAGGATCTGTCCCTCGCAAGCGCTGCTAAGCGTGAGGTAGGTAGGTAATGTAGGATTCTGTAGCTTTAAGAACAAGCCCAGATACAAAGTGCAGATAAGAAATGGGAGCTTTCTCGATTTAATACCATACACACGTAAAATGCTTTATGCGTCTGAAAACGTACAAATTGCGCGTCGCATACCAGGGACATGCTTACTTTCAACTTCTGATTGCAAATACACTGGTCACGATTACGAACAGTCTCAGTAAGACCCGAGCCAAGTCTAAAAAAACACCTTTTATATAAAACTACGTTTGATGTCATTCAATCACAAAGACAGAATTTTTTGCTGTAGCAAATCCTATCCACCTGTATCCTATCCTAATCCAGCATGCATTGCAGGTGTGCATTGCACAAAAACCAATGGTATCCTATTCGAGAAGTCAAAAGAGTCGACCTGCCAACGTCAGCTTCTGCGCTAAGCAAGTGTTCTTAATAGTACCATCAGAATTACATTCATCGTTGAATGAGGTGAATAAATTTTCAGAAACCACAATAACAGTAGGAGCCAAAGCATATGATCGCTTCATAGAGCTCTGATTGGCCCCAGGTGACCAAGTCAGGTCTGATTTGTTCGTTCATCAGATCTTTGAAAGTGTTTCGGTGGATACTTACTGTCGTCCTGTGTGACACAAAATATGGTATACTATAAACGTCCTCCGCAAGAGCGAAATTTCCCCGGTGTGCGGTAGTGACGCACAGTATACAACACTTATGTTTCTTTCGATTTGTTGGCTCCACCAAGAAATGACAAATTGCAAGCGTACATTTTGAAAATCTTGGCAAAAATGCAGGTTTCAAGTACGAACACATGAAGTGGACTCTCACAGATACGTACATTTAGCCTATTCGTGAACTAATGCAAACATTTCGGTGGAGTCCTGGCTTAGGCCTCCCCCACATTAGGCGTGCGCGATCCTCGGGCGTGTGAATAGCGCGGGCGCCGCGCGTGCGTCGCGAGCGCGTTGCGTGAGCGTCGCGTTTTGCTGCCCTGCGGCATTTACCTACAGCGCGCTCGCGGCGCGCACGCGCCGCTCTCCTTGACGTTTAACTGCTAAGGCGTTTAGCGGGCGGCGGGGATAGTGGGCGAAGGGTAAGAACGCAACTCGAGCGCCGCGTGCTCGCCGCGAGCGCGTCGCTTGCACTCTTCACACATGCCGCAGGGCAGCAAAACGCGACGTTCATGCAGCGTGCTCGCGACGCCCGCGCTACTCACACGCCCGAGGATCGCGCACGCCTAAGGTGGGGTCAGCCTTACCATTGTGAGTAAGTGCACAGAAAATCCCCGTCATACATGGGTGTTTCTCCCCAGTAGTGAAACTATCCTACCCTATGCGCCTGCTGATGATGATGGCTCATTTTATCATCCATCCAGCTATTCCCCAACTATGTTGGTGTTGCCTTCCAGTCACCGAATCTATTTGAGTACCAATATCTTGCTTGGAGCGACTACCTATCTTCAATCCAGTCTCACTACACAAGACGATATCCATGGTGAAACTGACAGTCTTTCTGGCTTCTGATTAGTCGCAGCAGCTGCACAAAATGTACGAATGACAGCTTTGTCAGACTCAAAGCATATAGACATAGATTATAACTGTTTCCTGTGAAAATTACTTACGCACCATACGTAATAATTTTCCAAATTGGCTGACTAGATCCAGAGATATTCACAACGTCACAAACTTTACTTCTTTTGTTTAGATAAATGGTCAAATCCACAACACAACCTTGATCAATGAATCTATGCGACTGCTAAGTGCTAATCCTAATTATACTGTCACGTGAAAGAATGCACCTACGGGATAAGTAGTATTTTGACTATTCTATATTGCCTACGCAGACGAAGTTGCGGGCAACAGCTAGTATTGACATAAAACAAAATAAAAGCGAATAATAAACTTATAGAACGATAAAATAACTTAATTTTGCAAACGTAATTGAAAAATGACACAAAAAGAACATCAATGTCCCAGGTAGTTGTGCGAAAGAGCGGGCAGTAATAATGGTCAGTCATAAGTGCGAGCGAGATAAACACTAATTGAAGTGTTCCAATACAAAAGCGAGGTAATGAAGCATGGAGCACGTCAGCGATGCCAAACCTTTTACAAAGATACAAACAATAAACAATTACGGTTAATGGTACATTATTAAAAAATATTTTAAATTTAGACATACGAGTATTATGATTTAAATAGTCTTGACATTGTGATAGTAATAAACATATGCGCCACACTAATTTATTCTGTTTAAATCCCTCTCTTTGGATATTATGAAAACAGCTGATCCTTCCTGCCTACGGACATGCTTTTCAGTGATACGAAAAGTTGTCACTATCCATATAAGTGGAAAGTTCTCATCAATACAAAGAATATAAGCTTTAATACGAGGTATTTTACATATTCAGTTGTCGAGTTCCCTCGACCTGCTCTGGTCTCCATCATCAGTTCAGCTCCAAACCTTCACTGTTAAATAGGGCTTTCAGGTATACACCTGAGTGTCAAGTTTTTACCCTATGTATGCCTACAACTTTCGAAGGTTGCCCTCGATTTCTCAGGGTTTCCATTATCAGATCCTGACCTGATGACTATGGGACTAACTGGCAGCTATTTCGCGTCGAACAAAAAAAGAATCACGTAAATCGGTCTATAAACCTAGGAGTAATCGATGTACATACTTAGAAAAAAAAAACATACCGGCCGAATTGAGAACCTCCTCCTTTTTGGGAAGTCGGTTAAAAAGTAATTAGTCCGTCTTTTGGATAACCCTAAAATAATGGACACGTATTTTTTATTTTCTCTTTCTCACAAACAAATAATAACGAAGACACAACACGCTTGAATTTTGTCAAGACGTGGCGTCACGACACCCACTCTCCGACTTTGGTGCGTTATATCTCATTATTATTTTGTATGTCTCTTCCAGACCTCGGTACTACAAGGTCCCGAATTTTTGGGAGAGAAACGGGGGGCCGAAGCCAACACGCTGAAGCCCTTTTGAAACAACTTTAATGAAATGGTACACAAAACCGACGATTATCCCTTTATACACTGTAGAAATGAACCCAAGGATAATCCATTTAAACCATTTAATCCCCGGTGGACGTCGTTAAAAAAAAAGATAATCCCCGGTTCTGTGCTAAACTATACATACATAGGAAACTATGGGAACTATGACACCCGATGACAATGAATTAGATCAGTGGTTCGTAACCTTTTTGACATGAGGGACCATTTTGACTAAAGTTTGTCTTGCCGGGGACCACCTCATCGGAGTCATCGGTTTACCTAAATTAGTAGGTAACAAAACAATAATTTACAAAATTCAACAAGCTCCTACAGATTTTTGTTGACAGCAAGAAGGTACTTGGCTTCATCGAAAAGTTCTTTCGATATTGTTTCTGAGGTATTTCTCAAACTTGATATATGTATGTAGTTTTTTTTTATTTGAGAGTGGAATATCAAAGCCTATCATTATCTCAGCAATGTAACAAACAATCTGGTCTTCAACCCTATTGATGAGCGCTGGTACTTCGGACGCTTCTGCTAGTACACTCGCTGATATTCTGATATAAGCTTTAAATACATCAATGTATGTCCAATATCTAGTCAAGAAACTGTAAGCTTCTTAGAATTCAACACCCCACATAAGAACACCTTACTGCATATAATAGTGCGAAAGGACTACTTATATTTCGGTTAGGCATCCAAGAACACTATTATCACCGGAAATTGCGTTCTGTAATGTTTGTTTGCTTTTCCTAATGTGGTTTTCAAAAATTTAAGTAGTCAAAGAATTATTATGCTTTGATGATAAGTTTTTTAGTGTCATATGTAAATATTGATTATAACGAAGGTACAAAGTAACATTACGAATCAGATTTTAATTAATTAGAACCATATTATGCAACGAACGCGCTTTAACAGGTGTTACCAACTTTGCACTATATATTTTGAAGCTGTGACATTCTGCATCACCATAAAATAGAAGAGTCCATGACCCTCAACTCATGCTCTTCTTCTTTTCAACAAGGTGACAGCAGCTCACAAACAGTGTTCTAGTCGATGCAATTTTCCTTTTGCAAAACAACCGCTAACCTTTCTAAAACATCTGTCTACACATAGATAGTTGTGGGATTCTAATTCTATATCTTAATTTAGTGATCAGCTATGCTGCTCTCATGTCATACATGACCTCATGAATTTGATGATCAGCTTTGTGCTGCTTCCATTTTTAATATTTTACGCTTTTCCAATTTCATGACCGCGTATAGGTAACGTAATATTTTTTATGTAAGTATAGTTGGCTGCATAAGTATGTTTATAGTTTCGTTCAAAAGCGCTTACCCTTTATTGCAGCTGACTGTATCTACGTTGTTTAAGTTAGACAGCCAGAATATAAAAATATTGTTATATTTTATAGGTACAGCACCCCAGTAAAATTTTAAACGATTTGGTAACAAAGGGCAATTTAACTTCCTATATTTTAAGGAACACTTATTCAGATTATATTTTGCAGTAGGAGCACAATTTAGGAACTTAATAATATTTTAGTCTCTACCAGACCTCGAGACTGTAGCGTTATAGAGTCCCGGATTTTTGGGAGGCGAACGTGGGGCCGAAGCCAACACGCTGAAGCCCTTTTGAGACAACTTTAATGAAATGGTGACACAAAACCGACAATTATCCCTGTATACACTATAGAAATGTACCCAAGGACAATCCCCGGTTCTGTGCTAAACTATTGCTAACTATGGATGAAAACTACTTGGGCTATTCTGATGGGATGCTAGAGGACTAGGAATGGGGAAACTACGGGAACAATGGCACCTGCCGATAACAATGTAATAATATATTTTATATATATATTTTAGTTATTATTAACCAAATGTTGACGCAACTGTGTAGTTTAATTAGCACAAAAGAGTAATAAATGTCGATAAATGTAAATAGTGATAAAGTTCTTTACCTCTCGTGCTAGTCCACTTGTCTTACGGTAACCTAAGATTGGTGTTCTTAGATCAATTATTATTAACCCTAACGCTATGGACACAAGACATCCCACCACCCATATGGATCTCATCTTATGGGATGGGTTGAGGAAATTACACAACTTAATATAACAAGTAGGTGTGCACTTCAAGAATATATTAATGTGATGATTTATTAACTTGAGATCAATAAATGGATTCTATTTCATATATGTTCATATATGGTTATATTATTCGCCCCTATGAAAGCATATTCTTTCACAACTTTCAATGTAAGTTTATACTTATACTGCTTATTGGTACTGCAATACTGTAAAATATAATTTGCAAATAACAATATTATAATGAAGGCTACTCTGTTAAACTATTTGAAAACACCAATGTAAATCAATAAAGAAGAGGCTAAGATACCAATTAAAATTCATTCAAGCCTGAATCTTGAAGGTTTTAAAAGCACACGGAATCATCAACTTTTGAGAACTTGATTGCAACAATCATCCATGAGCTAATCATCATTAGACAGTTCCCAGAGTAAGTATCTACATTGGAACTCCTTCCAGGTATCATCCTTAAAATATTTTGTCACAGATGAGACAGCCCAGTTGGGTAAATGATGATAATGTCCTCCTAGCCGATTATCGGCTACGGCGGCTGTACTCACGTAAGGGGATTAGCCAACTGCGCAGGACATATTATAGTGTACAAGCATTTGCGAAGACACAGGTGCACTCACTGTTACGTGCGCTCCGAGGCACGGGTGTATCAATCACCACCTTCCAGGCCCCGACCCGGGAATCGAACCCGAAACCTCGTGCTCAGCAGCCGCGCTTGCGACAGCTGGGTAGATAACGAGGCAGTTGGGTAGATAAAGTAGCATTGTCACATAAAGCACAGATTGCTCCATTGCTTAGTTCCATATTCTTTTGATCTAAGAGTTTCATATCAACCTAAAGTACTGAAATTACAATTGTGAGCTAGCATGTTTTCCAAAGATTCTATCTATTGAATACCAAAATTTTGATCCACATTTTCTAGCTAGTATTGCTGCGTGATGCTGTTCTACTGTTCTGTATCTTCTGGAATATATCTGCTGTATAACAACCTCTTTAATACAGCAAAATAAAGTAAAAGTATTGAAATTATACCTAGGGTGACTGAGCAACTGTTATAATTAACACTATCATAGGTGGGCAACCCACTAGAGGTGTTGATGGGCTTGGATGTTGTGCATAGGTGAATACATACCAGTATAGCTGGGCGAGTTCTTCAACATACATGGCCCAACCTACTACGGTCCCTCAATGTGTGCTAGGCTAGCACATGTTTGTCATTTGTAGAACCGTTGAGTATATAACCCACCAGTTTGTTCTTGTAATATCCCCCATATTGCAAGCACTTGAATTATGTTGGTACCAGAACAATATAGCAGGTATAAGTTGTTGACTAGACTCTGAGAAGTTAGGTTTGGAAACTTTTTATGATCCAAATCACCGGCACAGAAAATATAAAAATTATCAAGATTTACTATTTAGTTGTTGCAGTAGTTGACAACTATCGCCAGATAATTATGTGCGTACAGTCAATTGAATGACCAGTAGACGTTCACTACCGTTAACTGTCAAGCTGTCAATTTAATTTTTTTTATTTTTTATTTTATTTTATACGGAAAACAAACAGTTTTACAAAAAAACACTTAAACTACAATTTATGATAACTTGAAACCAATTACATGTTTTCGCATATCAATACCTAGCTTGTCTGCTTAATCCAAACAATAAAAACGTAACACGACATCAATACAAAATACAAACAAAAACATACAATTATCGAACCACATCAAACCAGCTCTTAGCAAGTGTTCCTGCGAATACCCGTGGCTTAGCGGTAAATAGGTCAAGTTCCGAAAAGTCTGCGAGTGTATTAAAGGTCTTTGCTGCTCTGACAAAGTATGAATTTTGTCGGTAATTAGTACTAAAATGTGGGATATTAAGGTAGAGAGCCGGTATTCTAGGCAACCTTTTAGGAACGCGTAATCCAATTTTCGAGAGAAGGGTAGGAGAGTCAATATGTGATTGAGCCAATTTAACAAGAAATGTAACATCTGCTACCATCCTCCTCTCTTTAAGGGGTAAAAGGTGATATCTTTTGCATCTGGATATGTAATTGCAATCGTATGTGCCACATTTATATTGGAGATATCTGGTAAAATTTTTCTGAATTGATTCAATTCTAGAGTTATAAATATCGTACCGAGGATTCCAAACCTGCGAACAGTATTCGAGTGAGCTACGGACAAACGAACAGTATAAAATTTTAATAATTTTGACACTAGAGAACTGAGAACAGGTTCTTTTTAAAAAGCCCATGGCTTTATAGGCCTTATTGGCTATGTAATCGATATGCTTCTCATACGTAAGTTTTGAGTCATGTATTACACCCAAGTCTCGTATGTAGTTTACACGTTTCAAGTTGTGACTGTTTAAGGTGTAGTTTTGGACTATGATGTTGGTTTTACGTGTAAATGTAATTAGGAAACATTTTGATACGTTGAGGTCTAGATTATTTGATGTACAGTAGCTCTCAAGTCTTGCCAGGTCTTGTTGCAAAAGATGTCATCTGCGTAAAGTAAAAATGACGACTTATGAAAGCACATGTTAATATCATTTATAAAAATGTTAAAAAACAAAGGACCAAGCAAAGATCCCTGGGGAACTCCAGAAGGAACTACGTGCCATGAGGATACAATGCCATTGATTGCGACAGCTTGCGAACGATTTCGTATATATGAGGTAACCCACCGATACAAGTTACCATGGATACCTGCCTGCAAGATCTTTTGTAAGAGTATAGAGTGATCTATGCGGTCAAAACATTTACTGTAATCAGTAAAGATACAGTCTACCTGACCGCCATGGTCCATACATGAGGTAGTAAAATCAACAAATGATAGTAAGTTTGACGTGGTCGATCGGTTTTTTAAAAACCCGTGTTGTTCAGGAATGAATGCCGAGGAAAAAGTGCTATAGACTTGGGCATATATAAGGCGCTCTAGTATCTTACCGAACAGACATAATTTTGATATTGGGCGATAATTGGTAATGTCCCCCTTACTACCACTCTTGTGCACTGGAGTTATAAATGCTCGTTTCCATATGTTGGGCACGATACCTTAACTAACTGAACTCACAAAAATGGCAGTAAGTGGTACCACCAAACTATCAGCACACCTTACTATAAATGTCGGTGGTATGTTGTCGGGACCCGCTCGTTGTTAAGATCTAATGACTTGAGAAGCTTCAGCACCGTGTCAGCATTTATTTCGATGTCACTTATGCATTGAGCAGGGCTAATATGAGAAGCATTTCTCATACAAGGGGTAGCAGCGCTGAGGTCCGAAGTCGCGAGAAAATTTGACTGGAAATACGTAGCAAAAGCATCGCAGATCTCTTCACCAGTGCTACACGATCGACCTTCGAAAGCCATAGAAGATGGCAAGGTGTTGGGTCCTTTTTTATTGGATTTGATGAAGGACCAAAACATTTTTGGATTTTTTATTATTGCCTCCTCCGTGCTACTTATGTATGTATTGTAGCATTGTTCTTCTACAGCTTTAGCTCTAGCGCGAAGGAGCACGAAAGAATCGAAATCCGATGTATTTCCGTAGATCCGATATTTTCGTAAATATTTATGCTTTTCCTTTAATATCTTCTTCGGATTCGAGCTATACCACGGCGGAAAAGATGTAGGGTAAATTATTTTATGGGGAATATACTTATCTATTGCTTCATATAAACAATTATAAAAAACGGAAACCGCGTCGTCCAAAGAATTATTAAGCAAGCGATCATCCCAAGAAAAACTGTTTAAATAACTATTGATTTTCTCACAATCACCTGACTCAAAATATCGTTTAATAATAGGTTTTTGTTTTAAAGGTGTGTCATGAAGTAAATTTAGCTCAATTTCAAGCGATTTATGGTGATCATCTTCTGGGACTAGAGGATAAGCACAAGCGTTTATAGATAGATCAGCGTTAGAGAAAACTAAGTCCAGGATTCTACCCTTGGAGACGTTGCGACAATGATTATATTGATTTAAATTACACTCCGTTAGGATATCAAAAAATGACGTTTGTGATTCACCTGCTATACCACAGGGTTGAAGGCAGTTGCTTTCACCTAACCACTCAATATTTGGCATATTAAAATCGCCCATTAAAACAAATGTGTCGTCTGGATTTTCGTTAATTATCGATGAAAGGCTATTGGTTAAATTGCATAACTGTGTATCGTATGAATTGCCTAGATGCTCGTGACAAAGACAGACAACGCAGAGATTTAATTGATGGTATTTGCGATCGTTGTTCTTATACTTAATGGTGACCCAGAGATCTTCAGCTGAAGACATCCAACCAGAGCGAACTTCTGCTGATAATTCATGACGTATAGCCAAGAGCACACCACCACCTCTAGATTGCCTAGTCTTAACGTAATCCCTATCTCGACGCCAGGTTGAGTATCCATCGCCAAATAGCTCGCTGTCGCTAATACTATCAATTAACCATGTCTCAGTTATCGCGATAATATCATATGAGTTTAGTAATACATTTCGTTTGAACATATGTGTCTTAGTTCGTAACCCCCTCGCATTCTGATAGTAGAATTTAAGTGGCGCCATAGATATATTTGACACTATACAAAAATAGATTCGTTAACAATGACGAGATACTCAAAATACAAAAATATACCAACAAGTTCACAATTACAATTCCCAAGGTACGATTTAAATAATTAATTAAAGTAGATAGATACTCCATACCAAAGCAAATAAGCATATGATTGCAAACACAAACTATTGCGATTAGAAAATAGGATACAAATAACGCAAATAATAAGAAATATCGTTCGAAAGTAAGTGCAGAATACTTTATTAACAGAAAGGTCGGTAGCAAAAAACATTCGGTAGCTAAGCGGCGCAAATATGCGCCTACACAAGCGGAAGTAGCCACTATGCAGTAGTGCGCGTATGCACAAGCGAGTGATAATTGCATGGATAGCCACAGGTAAACTAGTTTGAAATGACTCATTCGTTTCGCTTGACAAACAAGTTGAATGCAAAATAATTTAGAATCGGATGTGATTAGCCAGCCTATTATGAATTTTACGTTAAGAAGTAATAAAGTTAATATGTCTGTTGACGATTTGTGATTCTTTGTAAATCCTTTTCGCACTTTATAAAAAATGTTTGTGTAGTGTCTGATTGCCTGGCAAGAATTTTACAATGTTTTACCCAAACGTATTTAAAGTTGTTGTCTCTGGCCAGGGATCTAGCCTTACTTAAAAGTGACTTGTTTGTTGTGGTTAGATGATCGTTCACATAGAAGTTTGCTGATACAGAGAAGCCTAAGTTAGAAATGTTAAGTTGCTTGCTCTTGCGCGACGAAGATACAAATTCCTCCTTCATGTACCGGTTATTGAATGCGACTATAATTGGCTTATCTGCATTTGGGACACGGGTAGGAATACGAGCTATATAATTGATGTCTTCCTTTTTTACGGTCACGTTGCACAGGCCGCCTATTTTCTGGACGATATCGTACAGATTTTCATTATTCTTTAGCGGGATGCCTTTAATCTCAGCATTATTGGCCCTAGCCCATTGGTCTCTGTCTTGTAGATCACGGCTTATTTTCTCAAAATGAGCTTGAAGGACAGTCACCTGGCAAGCCGCGTTTTCCAACTTCGTCACTCTGGATTCAACAGCATTTAGCTTTTCAGTGAAGCGATTTATTATATCATGAGCCATTTCCATGGAATCCTTGAGACCAGCCAACTCCGATTTTATGGATTTGACGTCTGCAACCAAAGTCGCCAAGGGAGTCAGATCAGAGATGATCTTGCTGAGCTGTTCCTGCATTCTGTCTAGCTGGCTAGATGGCTGTGGTGATAATGCCAGGGGAGAAGGAGATGAGCCAGACTTACATTTAGGGCAACGCTACGCGCTCTTCCGGGCGTCTCCAAGTCTTCGGTATCCAGCTTCAGAGACACCGGAACACTGGTAGTCATAGTGTTGCTTGCAAACACTACACACTGGGCCCTCTGTATGTGCCGAACCACAACTAGCACAGGTAAACATGGTGCAAAAAATGTATATAACACTGGAGTATCACTTAATATAGACAAGCGTGCGCTCTCGGTTAGGGCCGGTAGGCGAGTGTTTTAATGACCAGTAGATACACACTACTGCTAACAATCAAGTTGTCAATTTAATGACCAGTAAATATACAGTACTGCTAACTGTCAAGCTGTCAATTTAATGACCAGTAGATATACACTACTGCCAATTGCCAAGCTCTCAATTTAATGACCAGTAGATATACACTACTGCCAAATGCCAAGCTGTCAATTTAATGAGCAGCAGATTTTTAGAATAGAATAGGTCTTTATTTGCTTAGAATGCAGGCACTTACAAAATAGGATGGTAAACAACATAATAAGATCCGTGTACACTCCGTGTATCCCCCTTGTTGGCATGCCAGCACAACAATTATTATACACAATTGATTATAAGGCAAATAGGTTATTGTATTGTATCCACTAGGAATTCCCACCACCGCTAAAGTCGTCTTGACGACAATTCAACAACCAGCAACTTTGTATTGCTTCCAATAAATGCCTATTATTGAATAAACTATGATGTAGGTTTAAGAATGAGTAAACTGACCACCAAGTAATGATTTTGTATTATAAATTACTCATTTGATACAATATTAACACCTGCAATAAATATTGCTACTTCCATTAGAATTGTGACAAGGTAAACTTAAACAAAGAATTACGTAAAAAGGTTAAAATTTGTTTGCAATTCGGGTGATTAATAAACACACGATACATACATGAACATAAAATTTATGTATACTTTGTCATTCTACCCTCTTCCCTTCCTTCTTTCCTTTTGTTGTTTTTTTTTGGAAAATTATTGAATATATAACATCGGCCAGAGATTACTTGTTGTCAAAGCTTATTTAGCATACATTAATTTGGTATAGGCATAAATTGGACAAATTATTTAGTATAACCTTGTATATCAAATATTTTTCTGGATCACAAAACTAATAGTTGAAAATTATAAAAATTTGATAATAGGTTACTGTTGGTTCAAACACTCACGGTTTTATCCTCGTCGCCAATGTATTGTACGCTCACTTTATTATGTTAATCGACTCGCCAACGCACCACCACACAGGTCGACAGTCTGACAACGACTGCCTCCCCACCGCTCGGTCCGATATTTATAACCGAGTGACGTATGCGCACGAGGCGTCATAATAATGACATAACCTATAGAATGATGCACATGTACCTGCATACACTACAGTGTATATGTCATGTACATGCATATAATGTGACTCTTAGAATCGCGATATCTCACGAGTGGTAAATCTTAGGAAAAAAACAAGAAAACCATTCTTTTAAATAAAAAAAATATTTTTACATTGTGTGAAAAAAATAAGACTTTTGAAGTATACATTCGATGGGGACTTTTGAGACTTTATTAGTAATGGTAAACCCAAGTTCTCCACAAAAATTTGCCTTTCCGGGATTTTGTCTAATTTCAAATGTCTATATTGATCGGACTAAGTGAAAGAACTGAAGACTATTTGAACTAAGTATTTTATAAAACCTTCCACTGTAACATACATTCTTAAAACATTCCAGGATGCCCTATCCAGTCCTCCAGTGACACTAGCAGTTCGGGTGCCTCCACAATCTCCTCGGATTTTCTTCAATGGATCCTACATGATACCAGGAAAAGACATCACGATGACAGCTGGGAATCGAGCCACAGTTATTTGCGAGTCTAGATATGGCAACCCACCAGCACATATCGAGTGGTATTTGGGTAAGTGTCAATAACAAAATAAAATATATGGCAAAATTTTCATAGAAAAAAAAGGAATCGACAGCAATGAAATGATATTATGATAGGTGGAGGACCTCTATGATATTTTTAATCACAAAAATAGGTTATGGTAATTAAAAAAAAATATTTACGTCAAGGAATATAAAAATACGAGGTAATTTTACATTGTACAAGTCAATAGTAATATCCCCATAGTTACAGAGTTGGCCTGGTGATTATTTTTTTTTAGTTTGACCCCTACCCATTGCACTCTTGACATGAACCACTCCAGATTTGATTAAGTACCGACCTTGCCTGCTTGGAGAGGTTTCCCAGTCATGTACAACCTTCTGAACTGGCAAAGGTGTTAATATAAAATGAATAAAAAAAACTACTTCTAAGACTTCCGTTTTAAGACGTTTTTTTTAGGAAAGGAACTCTACACGTTGTACTAAATCCAATCATGTATATGTATCATCTACAGGGGCTACAAGAGCAAGGAAGTATACATGATGCTCGGTCATTATGAAAAATGCCCAATATGGGAGTGCAATCCTACTAATATTATAAACGCGAAAGTTTGTATGTATGGATGTATGGATGTTTGTTACTCTTTCACGCAAAAACTACTGAATGGATTTTAATGAAACTTTACAATAATATAGCTTATATATCAGAATAACACAAAGGCTACAATTTGTAAACATATTGTTCGAAATACTAAACCTGCGCAGACGAAGTCGCGGGCACCAGCTAGTTAGATAATAATTATTCAACTAATCTAATCGAACGGGCACTATAAGTATATGTATATATGTATATATTGCCCATCACCTTTTGGGCGATTTTGTTAACCCTTTTGATCCCAGCGAATAGCATAGCATAGCAATACGAAATAGAATTAAAAAACTTGTTATTTCGTGGGGTGGTGCTGTTCTGCAAAAAATGTGAACAGCCTATTGAAGAACTATAGACCCATCATGCTTCTAAGTCTTCTTTATAAGCTGTTTTCAAGGGTTACCATGTACTGTCTCGAACACAGACTTGATGACTTCCAGCCTCCCGAAAAAGCCGGTTTCCGAAGAGGCTACAGTACCATAAATGACATCCATACGCTGGGCAAGTTATCCAAAAGACCGAGGAGTACAACTTGGCATTATGCTTAGCGTTTCTGGACTATGAGAAAGCCTTCGATTCGGTGGAAACATGGGCGGTACTTGAGTCACTCCAGCGATGCCGTCATCTCGACACACTTAACTCACCAAGAATGTGTCCACTTGGTGAATACAAAATTTTAACATTTATCATGTCTTCAACTCGACACATTAAGATTTTGTTTCGTGTCCAGTTAGTGAAACTTAAATTATACACTTTTATGTTTTCACCAACTCGACACGTTTTAGTATTTAACCCTATTTCAAGCAAAAAGTACAGTCAACTACATTCATTTTCTGTGTAACAAACATCTTCGGCCTCTGAACGTCCGCTTAGCTAACGCTTGAAACGCGAACATTGATTCCCAAACTACTTACTACAATTACTAGGAAATCATAAGTGCATTGAAGCCAGATGCATTACCAACTTTTAATAATTTTCTACAATAAAATAATAGTATTGAAATCGAATCATTGTATGTCACAAGGTGACACTAACTAGGGTGACATAACTTAACAGAAGATATTCGCTCGGATTACCAAGTAATGTTCTGTAATGTTTATTCATAATAATTTGTTTTTTTTTTTTATGTTTTTCTTTGATTGAGGTATACTGAAAATCACCAACTGTCTGATTTGCATTATTCCTTACATACAATTTTCGTTTTCTTTCTCACACATGATTGTGATATTACTTAAATATTCTAATTTTGATTTTATTGATCTCTGTAGTTATTGTCTTAGTCTAAGTAAAATGATTTTGATATTATTACTTAAATACTTAACATATTTCTTAAGAGCCAAATAGAACACATGGCTCATTAATATTATCAGGAAGGTCGTTTATGTAAACTAAAAAACTTTTTTACAAAAAAATTAAACCGACTTCCAAAAACACTAAAAAGTAAAAAGAAAACTAATTTTAGGTGCATCGGCCTAGAAGTCGGTTTAATTTTTTTGTAAAAAAGTTTTTTATTTACAGCTTTTCAGTGATACGAATAGTTGTTACTATCCATATAAGTGGAAAGTTCTCATCAATACAAAGAATATAAGCCCAAATACGAGGTATTTTACATATTCAGTTGTCGAGTTCCCTCGACCTTCTCTGGTCTCCATCATCAGTTCAGCTCCAAACCTTCACTGTTGCAAAGGTCTCGTCAATACAAATAATACAAGCACAAACACGAGGTAGTTTACATATTCAGTTGTCGAGTTCCCTCTCTGGTCTCCATCATCAGGCCAGGTCCAAACCTTCACTGTTAAATAGTGCTTTCAGGCATACACCTGAGTGTCAGGTTTTTACCCTATGTAGGCCTACAACTTTTGAAGGTTGCCCTCGATTTCTCAGGGTTTCCATCATCAGATCCTGACCTGATGACTATGGGACCAAGTGGCAGATATTCCGCGTCGAACAAAAAAAGAATCATGTTAATCGATCTATAAACCTTGGACTAAAGTAGGTAATGGTTTTAATAGCTCTCATATAAATATTTATAATCTATACATATAATAAATCTGTAGAAAGTGATTGTTTGTTCGGGATTCACGTAAAATCTACGAATTTAATGCAGACAATGCTTATATACAAAAGTTCTACGTAACTTGGGGTATTACTTAGGCTTCGTTTCATCTAAATCGGTTCACTCTATCAAAAGATATGATTAATTTAGTGAATTCAAGATGTAAAATATTACGACACGCAATCTGTTTGACAAAACAGTACAGGTTAAAGTAGCTCCATCTGTGGTAAATAAAATACATTAAGAAGCGAGGTGGTAAATAACAATGAATTACCATTTACATTCTTTATATACTATTATTTCAATAGATGGAGTTGTGTATTTTCCGTAATTCACCATATTTTAACACGTAGTGTAATTTTTCGATAGACATTTCAATACTGTTTGTCAGTTTGCCGTGCCACATCAAAATCCAACTAAAATTACTAACTTGATGAAAGGAAAATTAATAGATCTCAGCCAAATTTAAAACGGTGCCATCTAAATTATTTTTTGAACATTATGTCAAAAATGATGACTTTAGTGGAACAATTAATTATAATTTAAAGTTACAGATGGAGTTCATATCAGGATTTTTTCATAAACATAGTTTAGCTTATCTTCCACTAATGTGGTGGCCTTAAACAAATTACTTTGAGTGAGTAGTATTATTTTTTTTGATGCAAAATATGAAAACTTAATCCTAGAAGAAATCAGGATCTATCTCTTGCAAGCGCTGCTAAGCGTGAGATAATGTAGGCTTCTGTAGCTTTAAAAACCAGCCCAGATACAAAGTGCAGATAAGAAATGGGAGCTGCCTTATCGCGTCTGAAAACGTACAAAATACGCGTTGCATACTAGAGACATGCTTACTTTCAACTTCCGATCGCAATTAATACACTGTTCCCGATTACGAACAGTCTCAGTTAGACCCGAGCCAAGTCTAAAAAAACACCTTTTATATAAAACTACGTTTGATATCATTCAATTACAAAGACAGAATTGTTCTCTGTTGCAAATCCTATCCACCTATATCCTATCCTAATCCAGAATGCATTGCAGGCGTGCATTGCACAAAAACCAATGGTATCCTATTCGAAAAGTCAAAAGAGTTGACCTGCCAACGTCAGCTTCTGCGCTAAGCAAGTGTTCTTAATAGTACCATCAGAATTACATTCATCGTTGAATGAGGTGAATAAATTTTCAGAAACCACAATAACAGTAGGAGCCAAAGCGTATTATCGCTTCATAGAGCTCTGATTGGCCCCAGGTGACCAAGTCAGGTCTAATTTGTTCGTTCATCAGATCTTTGAAAGTGTTTCAGTGGATACTTACTGTCGTCCTGTTTACGTGTGACACAAAATATGGTATATAAACGTCCTCCGCAAGAGCGAAATTTTCCCAGTATGCGGTAGTGACGCACAGTATACAACACTTCTGTTTCTTTTGATTTGCTGGCTCCACCAAGAAATGACAAATTGCGAGCGTACATTTTGAAAATCTTGGCAAAACTGCAGGTTTCAAGTACGAACACATGAAGTGGACTCTCTCAGATACGTACATTTTGCCTATTCGTGAACTAATGCAAACATTTCGGTGGAGTCCCGGCTTAGGCCACCACATTAGACGTGCGCGATCCTCGGGCGTGTGAGTAGCGCGGGCGCCGCGCGTGCGTCGCGAGCGCGTTGCGTGAGCGTCGCGTTTTGCTGCCCTGCGGCATTTGTAGCGCGCTCGCGGCGCACGCGCCTCCTTGACGTTTAACTGCTAAGGCGTTTAGCGGGCGGCGGGGATAGCGGGCGAAGGGGTAAGAACGCAACTCGAGCGCCGCGTGCTCGCCTCGAGCGCGTCGCTTGCACTCTTCACACATGCCGCATTGCAGCAAAACGCGATGTTCACGCAGCGCGCTCGCGACGCCCGCGCTACTCACACGCCCGAGGGTCGCGCACGCCTAATGTGGGTCAGCCTTACCATAGTGAGTAAGTGAAACTATCCTACCCTATGCGCCTGCTGATGATGATGACTCATTTCATCATCCATCCAGCTATTCCCCAACTATGTTGGTGTTGGCTTCCAGTCGCCGAATCTGTTCGAGTACCAATATTTTGCTTGGAGCGACTACCTATCTGATCTCTTAAATCCAGTCACATTACAAGACATTATCCATGGTAAGACTGACAGACTTTCTGGCTTCTGATTAGTCACAGCAGCTGCAGAAAATGTACAAATGACAGCTTTGTCAGACTCAAAGCATATAGACATAGATTATAGCTGTTTCCTGTGAAAATTACTTACGCACTATACGTAATAATTTTCCAAATTGGCTGACCAGATCCAGAGATATTCACAACGTCACAAACTTTACTTCTTTTGTTTAGATAAATGGTCACATCCACAACACAACCTTGATCATTGAATCTTTGCGACTGCTAAGTGCTAATCCTAATTATACTGTCACGTGAAAGAATGCACCTACGGGATAAGTAGTATTTTGACGATTCTATATTGCCCACGCAGACGAAGTTGCGGGCAACAGCTAGTAAAATAATAAAACATTAAAACACAGGTGAAGACAACATGGGCATTTTATAAACCCGAAAATTGACTCGATACTTTTTGTACCGGTAACAAAAGTATCAGGAGCCCATAACTAGCAAAGAGATTGTATATGTTATGGACCAAGTGATAAATTCGGCAGTATACATAATGCCCGGTCATTATGAATAATGCCCAATATGAGAGTGCAATTTGATAATAATTATTCAAATTATCAAATTGACCGGGCACTATACATATTGCCCGTGACCTTTTGGGCAAAGTAATACAAACATATTTAATTTCATTTTTTTTATTGTGATTGGGATTTAACTTAAAATAAACAAAATATTAAACCACTTAAATAATCAGTCTCATGATTTGGATTAATTATGAATTATGAAAATATAACACATCCCATATCAATTGACAGAGCATGGAAGTAAGCATGCAACATGCAGCAAGCATGGCTTCTGTCACGGCTCCGGCACTGCGTGGCTCCGGCGGTCCCATGCGAGCTTATCGTCGCAGATGGTTTTCACGCTCACCACCGCAGCTTCGGCTTGCTGGCCGGCTCAGCCGGCCAGCCTCAGTCACGGCGGCGTGCGCTGAAACTACCTGCGCCTCAGCTCGCAGGCCGCCTCGCCCCTCCGTGCCTACGCGGTTTTGAATTGCACTCTAGGGGTAGGGCAGACAAGACTACGTAGAGTCGGTTTTGCAGCGATTCGTTTGCGTCACTAAGTTCAGTTTTTAATACAATGTTTTGAATCCAAATTAAATTTTACCATAAAAAAAAAAACAAGCCAAGAAAAATGAAATCAAGAAAAACGAGGCCGAGTGAGTAAATTAGATGACAATTGTCCAATTAATAATTTTGTGGCTAGACTTATAATTTCCCATTAAAATAGAACATATAATTTAAAACAATAATCATAAAATATGTAGCAAGTAACAGGATTTATTTATTAGAACAACTGCCACCCTCGCACCGCATAAAATATAGCTTTATTATCAAATTGCCCAACTATCACGTAGCAATATAATAATGCCCGTACAATGTGATAAATAATGAAGTTAAGATAGTTATTAATCACTTGGCCCGATAAAGCTAGACATTATTCATAATGCTCGGGCATTATAAATAATGCCCGAATTAATCACATGGTCCATAACATATACATAAAAATATTCACAAACAAGAAAAGCTGGGGCTTTAATCTTTAATATTTACAATACATATTTACAATAAAAATCAAAAACTATCCTAGTAAAACAAACAACTAAAAAGCGTCAAAAAATTCGTCCCCATCGCTGTCAACTGGGAGCGTGCCCAAGAGGCTGGCAGCATTACCTCGTTGGATCGCCATGCTGATTCTTTGTCCGAGGTAATAGCCAGCCTTCTGGTCACGAGAAGCGTCAACCAGCCGCCTAGAAAGATCTTTAAATAGAATGTGGGCATTCGGACCCCACGACCCGAGGGTTTCAACCCCAAACGGTTCGAAAATATAGTTTCCGACAAGGCCACTATATTTCCGCCGCTTGAGGTTCTCCGCAGCCGCAGCGGCAGCAGCAGCACAGCACGCAGAACTTGGAAGGTGTGATGGCGCAAGAGTATCGACACAGGTTGCGTCCCATACTAAAGGCCTACCCATCTTCCAAGGGAATAACGACATGCCGTCTGGTCTCTTACCGTCGTCGCGTGCCAGGCCGTTTGGTTCTAATACAGCTGGTACCCCGACGGCAACAAGAGCTCGACGGATAATGTCATTTATGTTTGCATGCCGCGCAATACGGCCCGCACTGCGGCTGCACGACAGGCCGTGGTGTCCGAGGCTGGTGACAGCCTCACCACAGTGGCAGCGATGAGGGGAGCAGCACGGTGCTCCTATACGTAAGCAAGTAGCGAGGCGGAAAGTTGTATCGTCAAACATGGTGCCAATGTTTGACGATGGTAGTGCCTGAAGCCAAAGCCCCGACTCCCATCTACCCACAGCCAGTAGGCGCGCTCGCTCAGCAGGAGTAATTGCCGTTTCTATCAAACTATTCCGGGTTACTCTGCAGAGCGGCTCATCCCACTGTCTTTGGGAAGACGGGTTGCTGGGTAAATTTTCGTTCGGGCAAGTAATTTTCCATGCATCCATAGCCTCGGCTAAATACGGCACCTCGAAATCAGCCAGTGTTGGAGTAAGAATATTCCTGGTTAATTTCTCGGTGCCGTGAACCGAGGATATGAATGCCGGTAAACTAATACTGGTAATTTTGCGGACGCCGAGACCTCCCATCCGGATGGGCAATGTGGCTTGTTGCCAGGCTCGGTCGTCCAGGGCCACATTGAGAATGGAGCTGAGGGTATGGCGGATAATTTTATCAATTGGGTCTAAAAGGTGGCTATGTTTAAAGAGATGAGAAGAACGGAGGTAATGTGTAAATTTAGGACCAAAACAGCAGTGTCGAATAATTGTGATGGCCGAATGCATTGATATTTTCTGTAGGCGTTCCGAAATATCGTTGAAATTATCAATTTTTTCCGAAATAAATGTAGAAAAAGATTGGTCTAGGATGGGAGCCCCAAGGAGGCGGAGAGACTGTTTATCTATAATTTTAATCTGTGGTGCTAATGATTGAAATTTGGATATGAGGCGGGAAACTCGAAGAGCGCGGTTCTTTTAAAAGTATCCTCCAAAATTTTAATTAAATTAATTTGTTATTTGTGCTTAAACATTGTGGAAAACTATTGTAAAATAGTAGAATAGCAGTCTTTAGATGGATGGTGACGTGGATGGGGGTCCAGATGGACCCCATTCCAGGAAGGCGGCTAAGCGGCAAATAGATCCAGAGCCAGAGCAGCAGCAACAGCGGCAACAGGAAAGTAGTAATTTTGCTCCTTTTTTGAAGCCTAATTATATAAGGCAATACCCAGAACATTCAACCAATACTGAATTTAAAGTTTATGTTGAGTCTCAGGATAAAAAGGAGCGAATTGGAAACAAGAGCCCAATTTACCTGAACCACATATTCACATCGGAAATAAAGGGTGTGGTGACTCTGCAGAGAGTCAACGCGAATAAGGTGGTTGTCGTATTTAAACTGGCAAACACGGCTAACAACTTCATAGCTAACTCTGTTTTTTTGAAAAAGTATAACTTAAAAGCATTTATACCGGCAGCCCAAATAGAGAAAACAGGAGTAATCCGTTTTGTACCTACCAATATCTCCACCAAGGAATTATACTCCAAGCTTTCCTCTCACTTCGAAATTATTGCGATACGACGTTTTACAAAGAAGGTTGGGCAGCAGCGAGTTCCTCTACAAACTGTTAGTTTGACCTTTCTGTCTAATAATCTCCCTGATAGTGTACAGTACGATCTATTCTCGTATAGGGTATTTGATTATGTTCCGCCTCTGCAGCAATGTTACCGCTGTTTTAAATTTAATCACTCGGCTAGAGTGTAATGGTAAGCAACGTTGTATGTTGCGCTGGAGAGCACTTATACACAGAATGTGACAAGCCTAATAAGCTCTGCTGTGCCAACTGCAGGGGAGCTCATTTGGCTGTATCCAGATCTTGTCCCATTAAAATTCAAAAAATGTTAGAAAAACGCAATAAAATTACTTATTCAAGTGTTCTTGATACAAAGAAATATGAGCAGAATTTTCCATCTTTAACTGAAAATGTAAATAAAAATACAAAATATGTTGTAGATAATAATATAATTAAAACCACACCTGAAAATAAAATTGTACAAAATGTAAATAAACCTGCAGCTTCATCTGCACATAAGGTAGATAGTAGCTCTACTTCTAAGATTAATAAATTACCTGTAGTTCCCACTACACAAGCTCCTCAAATTAATTTAAAAGAGCAATTAATAAATAATAAAGATTTAAACTCAGCAATTATTCGCACTATACTTGAAATTAGCAATAAGGGTGATGGGACTCCAATTAATAGTAAAACGGTTAACGATATGTTACATAAATACCTTTCCTAAGCTTATGGATATAAATAGCACCTTATCACAGTCACAGTTAAGAATAGCACAGTTCAATATACAAAGCGCATATAATAAAAAGCCTAAGAATAGCACAGTTCAATATACAAAGCGCATATAATAAAAAGCCCTTATTAATAGATTTTTTAGCAAATGAAAATATTGATATCTGTCTTCTAAATGAAACATGGTTTAAAAACAATAGATTATTTAATATTCCTGGATACAATTTACATTTCCGTAATGCAATTAATAACCATGGGGGTGTAGCAATACTAATCCGTCCTTTTTTAAAGTATACACAGTTAGATACTCAATTTTATGAAGATTTACAAAGCATAGCTATATTGTTAACTACAGAACATGGTACACTTTCCATTTTGTGTGTTTATTCCCCTCCTACAAGTGGGCACATTAGAATTAACAGATTACGAAATATAATTAATTCATTACCTTCTCCTGTTTTTATTAGTGGTGATTTTAATGCACATCATATTGCCTTTGGCTGTGTATCTACAAAAGGTCGTGGACAGCAACTTTATGACATTATTGATGACTCTAATTTATGTATACTTAATAATGGTAATTATACAACTATTCAATATCCAAATCGTAATCCATCTGCTATAGATGTTACTTTTGTCAGTCCTTGTATTGCTCCACTTTGTGAATGGTCGGTTTATGATAATAATATGGGTAGTTACCATTTTCCAACAATTACTTCTATATTACTGAGTGTAGATAAATACAAAGTAAATCCTCCCACAGAAAAATATCTATATAATAAGACAGATTGGAAGCAGTATTCTGAGCTTTCAAAAGACTTTTTTAGTAATGTAAATATGGTTGATAAAGACCCTTTACAAGTATATAATCTTTTCTGTGATAAACTTAACTTGTTAAAAGATACATGCATTCCTTAGTTTGTTCGAACATCTAATTATAAAAGTAAACTTCCTGTACCATGGTGGAATGATAAGTGTAAACAAAGTGTTATTAATTCCTATGAGGCACTAAAATATTATAGGAAGAATCCTGCTATTGAAAATTTCATTAATTACAAGAGGTTAGATGCAGTAAAGAAAAAGACAATTGCTGAGGAAAGGAAAAATGGATGGAATAATTTATGTAATAGTTTCAATAGGACAACTCCCATTAGCAAAATTTGGAATCAAATTAAAATGTTTAAACACAGTAGAAAGATTAATAATAAGTCATATTCTGATACATTCATTAATTCCTTTTTAGATAAATTGTCAGATAAGGGCTTAGAGGTCCCTAACTTAGAAAAATATTTCAATATTCATAACGATAATGAAAATACGAAATTTCTCTTAGAAAAGTTTTCATTTCAGGAATTTTCTGCATCTTTAAATTCACGTAAAGATACAACTCCTGGATTAGATGGTTTTCCTTATATTTTAATTAAAAAACTTCATCAGTCAGTCCAAAAGCTTTTCTTAGACATTCTTAATAACTTATGGATTGAACAGATTATTCCTGAGTCTTGGAAAACTCAATGTGTAATACCTATTTTAAAGACAGATAAGCCTCCTGATAATGCTAATTCCTATCGACCTATTTCATTATCTTCTTGTCTAGGTAAAATATTTGAGAACATGATAAAAACTCGGCTTGACTGGTTTGTTGAACACAATGGCATACTGCCAAATGTTCAATATGGCTTCAGACGAGGGCGAAGTTGTGCAGACAGCTTTGTTTCACTTGTCTCCGATCTGAAACATGCGAAAAATAGTAAGTCAAGTGTAATATGTGTGTTTTTAGATGTTCAAGGAGCCTTTGATAGTGTACAACCAGGAATTTTAGTTAAAATTCTATCAAAACTTGGTATACCTGGTCTTATATGTAAATGGATCTTTAATTTTTTAAATAATAGAACTTTATATGTTAGACATAATAATATTATTCATGGACCTAGAACTGCGTCAAAAGGCACAATGCAAGGGGCAGTATTATCCCCTTTACTTTTTAATCTTTATTGTAGTGAAATTTGTAAATATGTAAATAATCCTGACGTAAATATACTGCAATTTGCAGATGATCTTATTTTTTACTGTAAAAATAGACATTTAGAACAAGCCGCATGTACCTTAAATGATGCTCTATCGAAATTACATATATATTATAATAATTTGGACCTCAAAATTAATACTTCTAAAAGTAGAGTTATAGTTTTTGGCCAGGATTCACCTAGAACTAATATAACATTTAACAATGAAATTATTCCTCAAACAGATAGATATAAGTTTTTAGGCATAATTGTAGATAAGAAACTTTCTTTCGAGTATCATTTAAGATACATTGCCCAAAATTCCCTAAAGGGTCTCAACATACTGCGATGTTTAGCCGGTGTTTCATGGGGTGCAGACCCTAAAACCCTTACAATTTTGTACAAATCTATTGTGCGAAGTCACTTTGACTATAGTTGCCTTGCTTATATTAATATTAACAGTAAGTCTGTAGATAGATTAGATGTAATACAAAATAAGGGTCTTAGGATCATATCAGGTGCTATGTGTTCTACACCTATTAGAGCTATGGAAGTAGTAACAGCAATAATGCCATTATCAATTCGGAGATTACTTTTAGCTCAACGCTTTTGTTTAAACTTATTATCCTCTGACAATCATCTAGTAATGAAGAAAATTTTGCCTTACCCTGTTCAATCTAGTGCTCCTGAGATAACCGGTGAGGATCTTCTTTGCCATCAATATCCAGAACTTTCCCAAATACTCCTGAGAATAAAAAACAACTTTAGTAAAGTATTTTCTGATTCTTTATGGCCATGCTATTCAACACAATTTCATATTTTATTCCAACTACCGAGATCTATTGATGCTTCAGTTTGCACCAATCAAGACCTTCTTAATTATTTAGATCACAATAGAGAATATTATAAAATATATACTGATGGGAGCAAAGGAGAGTCTCATGTTCATAGTGCTGTTTATGACCCTCAGATTAATTTTGTACAAAGTTTTGTGTTAGATAATAGTTCTAGTATATTTACTGCTGAGGCATATGCAGTTTTAGAAGCGTTAAAGCACATTAAGTCTTTAGAAAAATGTAAATATTTCTTAATCCTTACTGATTCTCTAAGCTTAATTAATAGTTTAAAAGGTTTAAATATTAACTTTAAATCAAATTACTTGCTTTTTAAAATTAAAACTCTTATAAATAGTCTAAGTAGTATAGGAAAAGAAGTGTTTTTTATGTGGATTCCTTCGCATAGAGGCATTAGTGGAAATGAAATTGCTGATAAAGCTGCATATAATGGAACTTATTCAATAGATATAAGTATTGTGGTTAAGACTCCTTTTACTGATTGTTATACTGACATCAATAAGGATATAAATGAAGTATGGAGAAGATTTTGGAAAAAAGACCAAGAACAGAAAGGAAAATGGTATGGAAGCATACAAACGGACTTACCTAGAAAACCCTGGTATTATCAGCTAAAGATTGCGAGTAGAGACTTCATTACAACACTGAACAGACTCAGGTTTGGGCATAACACCGCACCCGCTCATTTGAGTAGATTCAACATAATTGAAGATGCGACATGCACTGCTTGTCGAAAGTTTCCAGGAACACCAGAACATATTATATTTACTTGTGAAGAATATAACTTCCAAAGGCTAATACTTGCAAGCGAGCTTTGTGACATAAATGATGAAATGTCAACAAATATTGAATCCCGCCGCCTTAACGTATTGCTGCAAAGAAAAGACTGCTTTATGCCGCTATATAAATATATTAAAAATACAATTGGAAAAATATGAGAAAAACAGAAGATATGATAATAAATAAACAAAGGAAAATATATATATATATATCAAAATGAAGATTTGGCACAAAGGCTAGAACGCCATGCCATTAAAAATTAAAAAAAAAAATTTGGATATTGTCATTTGTCTGTCAGTCGTGTCAGTAATAAATAATTCACATTTTGTACAATTTAGTTCTAAACCAATGGAATGAAATTTATGTTTTAAATGAATGAAATCCTGAAATACGGTCTCTACATCGCCTCCCAGGGTCCCATCATCTAGATACCAAACGTTGAATTTGGAATTTAGCTCTCGAATGATCGGGTGAATGGCTAGGCTGAAAATTACTGGCCCGAGGGGATCACCTTGTTGGCATCCGACTGCAGATTCTAATAGGTTGTCCTTATAAAGTAATTTTGATGGGTGCCTGTAACACTGATAGAGAAAACTATAAATTTTTGGTACATTTTTTTGTGCTTCAGCCAACAGGGTGTCCCGGTTTACGGAATTGAAAGCATTTTTGATGTCAACCTTCAGGATGACCTCTCCTTTGCCACAATTTAGGTAGGCCGACAAACCGTGTACGGCAGCCTCGCAGCCCCCTTTGGAACCGTATCCCAACTGTAGGGGCTGGAATTTTTCCGAAAGTTCCTCACTGTAAAATTTGCAACCGATTTTGGCTGCTATACGACGATATGTTGTTCCCACGGCAATGGGACGAATGCCGCCGTCCTTTTTCTTAAGGGCGCACAGATTAGCGCCATATAAGACGTCGAGGACAGCATCGTGCACACTGCCGGAGAGCATCACATTGGTTAAGGCTGTAAGCTCCTTAAGAAGCTCCGCACCGGCGTCCCCGGCGCCCGAGCTCGTTAAATCTTTAAGATGTTGCGGAGTCAGGCCGTCGAGGCCACCGGCGGTTCCGCTTCGAAAAGAATTTACAGCCTCAACCACTTGTCGACCTGTAACTGTGAGGGTGTTTGTATCAGGAAGGGGAGGGTCGGGAAAGGAAAGACCATCAGCGGGGGCCGGGTGTTTGCTTTCCAGGGCTGTAAGAGTATCCGGAGAGCATGGCGCCACAACATCACTGCTGAAGAGTATTCTGGCTGCACCTCTGATATCACCTTCGCCTAGCTTTGTTTCAATTAAATTGCTTATACACCTTGGGGATGTAAAACATTGTGCTGGTAATTTAGAGTCAAAATTTTGAGTCGAAATATTACAATTTTCTTTTACTTTTGATGTCAAAGATTTTTTGCTAGCAAAATTTTTTGGATATGGAGAATTCTGTAGGGAAGGTGAGTAACAGTTCCCAGGCACGTGGCGAGTTCTCTCGTACTGCGAGGCGCATGCACTGCGCTAAGGATTGCGCTACTAATGGCCTCGCACCACGGGGAACCCGCTTTAAAATAGGAACAGAGTTTTTTAATTTCGAAAGCTTTTGCCAAATGGGAACATCATTGGGTACTGTGTGTGGGCCAGGTTGGGGGGTGTTGACATCTGGAGGTACTGAAAAACTTTGGGGTCTGTGTATTTTTCCAATGTGGATATTCAGACCCCGCTTACCTTTAAAGTACCGTGCCTGGGTACAGTGCGGGCATCGTTCCGGAATACCTAGCGATGCAGAAGGTTGACTTGCACTTCTCGCCGCATCGCTACTGTTCATTTCACTTACAACTAACAATACAAATATAAATACAAAAAATTAATATATACACAACACAGTCTAAACACTGAGTGACAGACGTCACTGGGGTGGCACTCAGAAGCGCAGCGCCGCGCGCCGCCGCCGTCACCGCAGCGCCCTGTCAGCGCAGCCTCCGGCCATGACAACCGTTGCCGGAGAGACCGCTGCAGGGCGTCGCGTCTCGTCACCACGTCACCAAATTGCTTCAATCGTAAATGAGTCGGAATTGGATCTCAGTCGAAGTAAAATTAGGAGAGTCGGGCCCTTGTTGCGTCCGAGTTAACTTCTGTGTTGCCCCAGAGTCTAGAAGAATTTTTTTTTTGCGTTTATTTTATTTACTCAGTTTTGCTGATATTATTTTTAGAATTCCAGATTTCATTTCATTTCATTTCCATTTCAGAAAATCATCCTTTTTATTTAAAATTTAAATTTTATTTAAAATATCGTAATGACATGTCTTGTCACAAAATTCAAAATGGATTTAAACTGATCTCCGAATTAGAGATTACAATCAATGTAACAAGAAAATAAATATCAAAAATTACCAAAATAATTTGAATCTAGTCAACAGTTGTGTTGCACATACTGCAGTTTTTTTTTTAAATTGGACCTTGTTCGTATAAACAGAGCGTTTCAGTTCTATTATCTTCTTGAACTTCTTGTTCTTACTATTTATTTATTTATTTAAAATACTTTTTGCACATTGCACAACGGCGGAGGCGTTCTCTACCAGTCTACCTCAGGGTGGTGGTGAAATAGACAATTACCATCCATACACAATTAAGAAAATATAAACTCTTTTGCAAAAAAAGCGGGCACCTATGCGAAATCTTAGTTTTAAGGACTTTACGTGTATTTCAAAGGGTTTTAATGATTGTAGTATGTTTCTAGCATCAAAAGTGTTAGCCAAGCATGCGTGAGAGTGTATTCTAAATTTGAATTTTGTGCAATTACTAAGAAATTGGTTAAACCTTGTTTTGGACTAATTCCTGGTAGAAAGTTCGTCGGCGTTTTGAAAAGTTTTTGAAGTGATATTCAGAAAAATGATAATGCAGTTTTAATTAATGATTAATGTACCTTTTTGTTAGATCAAAACATTTTTGAAAAACTATGCGTATTTAATAAAATTTTCACCTGCTCTAAATGGGCTATTCTGATGATTGATGGCAATGTTAAGAGTTTCGGTATTTTAGTGTAAAGCGTTCTATTGTTTAGATATTGTACCCACGTGTTTTAAAATATCGCTTTTTCGTAATTAAACACTATTTAGAGGAGTATCAGTACTTCGGGCTGCGACAAAATCAATTTAAAGTAAGCAGTGCCGATCACAACTCGTCTCCTATCGGACTTTGACATTAAAAAAATATCAAATTTTGTGATAAATGTTAAAATTAACCACATGAAAAATGATGAGGAGGTTTAAGCTATCTAAAAAGTCAAATTACTGCCGCGTTGAAGCTCTCGATAACTCCATAGGTACTGGGTTACTAAACGATGATTTGTCTGAAAGGGAGTCAAGAATTCAAAATTATTGGCCAAACGTATGTTTCTTAAGAAATGATCAGGTAGCCAATTATTGTCATGATTTTAGCAGGAAAGTGCTGTAGATACCAAAAAAACCACGGCGCAAGCAGGTTTATTCAATAAAATGTCCGCGGGATGAAAACACGCTATTTGAACACCCAGACTCTGAGATCTTCAGAGGTCTACGGGGTTTCCCAAGAGGCGAGGTTGTTTAAAAATCAGTGATTACGAGACCTTAAAACCTCGTGCTCACAGCCTATGCGTTATTTTCTATATTTTGTGGAATTTCAAGATTTTCTAAATGTCAAAGTGTGATAGGAGACGATTTGTGATTGGCACTGCTAACTTTAAATTTGTTTTGTCGCAGCCCAAATTACTGATACTCCTCTAAATTGTGTTTATTTATGAGAAAGGGATATTTTAAACCGCGTGGGTACAATATCTAAACAATAGAACACTTTACACAAAAATACGACACTCTTAACATTGCCATCAATCATCAGCATGGACCGTTTAGAGCAAATGAACATTTTATCAAATAGCGTGATTTTTCAAAAATGTTTTGATAGCACAGAAAGGTACATGAATCATTTATTAAAATTGCCTTATCAGTTTTCTAAAAATCGCGTCAAAAACTTTTCAAAACGCCGACGAACCTTCAATCAGGAATTAGTCCAAAACAAGGTTTAACCAGTTTCTTATCAATTTTACAAAATTCAAATTTAGAATACACTCTCACGCATGCTCGGCTTATCCTTTTGATGCTAGTAACAACCTAAAGTCATCAAAACCCTTTGAAATACACGTACAATCCTTAAAACCAAGATTTCTCATAGGGCACCTTTTTTGCAAAAGAGTTTAGTTGGATTTTGATGTGGCACGGCAAACTGACAAACACTATTGAAATGTCTATCGAAAAATTACACTACGTGTTAAAATATGGTGAATTACGGAAAATACACAACTCCATCTGTTGAAATAATAATCCTCTATAAAGAATGTATGGTAATATTGTCCTTTGACAAATTTGATGTATTTTATTTACCACAGATAGAGCTACTTTAACCTTGGCTAAACAAAATTTTCATTTTTTTTTTTCTTCCGAAGTTACTTATAAAGGTGTGTTTTTCTGTATAAAGATTAATAATAGGCCGATCAACTAATATAAGTACAACATTCAATTGTGCAGTTTTGACAAATAGATTGCGTGTCGTAATATTTTACATCTTGAATTCCCAAAATTACCTAATCATATCTTTTGATAGAGTGAAAATAAGAAAAAAAATAAGAAAAAAGTAAAAACTAAGTAATACCCCAAGTTACGTAGAATTTTTGTATATAAGCATTGTCTGCATTGAATTCTTAGATTTTACGTGAATCCCGAACGAACAAACAGATAAACAGACAAACAGACAAACAGACAAAAATGACAAAAATTATGGAAATGGGTTCTGTTAGTTATCCTTTAACATGCTGGCTATTTTTTTTGTAAATTTCTTCAATGTACAAAAATTACTTTTCTACAGATTTATTATACAGGGTGTCCAGTAAATAGCACGACATACTGCAGGGGGTGATAGCTTGGGTCACTACCTATCAATACAACACAATATATGTTCAGCAAAATCTTACGGATTTACAGTTTTTCAAAATTTTCCGAAATACCGAAAAATCTCTACCCTGAAACAGACTTTTAAGCATCTCGTCATGAAAAAATCCTTTTCTAGTACTTTTTTTTTACATCAAATTATTCGTGAATGGTTACTTTACTCATTTATAAGTCTTTTTTCTATCAAAAACAAGAATGTTTTCAAGAAATACAATTTTTTGTTTTTTGCACAGTTGTTGTTTTTTTGTAGAATAATTATTAATTATGTAATTCGAACCGTAGTACGACCTTACAACGATTAGAATTCAAAGTCACATTACTTGCATTTAAAATAAAATGCTCTTATTAACTAAAATAGCTCATTTTTCGTATTTTTTAAAATGTAATGTACTAGTATTGTATCTTTCCTAAATCACCATTAAACAAGCTATTTTTTAAGTTTGTTGTACAAAACTGCCCCATACATTTTTTTTCACCACTGAAGGTTAAACTTAAGTGATAAGAAAATAGTTTTGTGCAAATTTAAACAAATAATCTCTTCTCGAAGTTTAAGGATAGCTGTGTTTATTTCTTTTTGGATAGTATTTTTTATTTCTGATATAATAGATAAATTATTTTCCTTCAGTTTCGCGGATATTAGTTCACTTAAGCTTTGTAATGTTATCTGCTTGTAGTCTAGGTTCGGTGTGTTTCTCCCCATTAAATGTGTCTCCAAATATACATATTTGTGTTGTCTGAGAGTGTAGTATCGTTGTGTTGTGATTGACTCGCTTTTCTCCTTAGTGTAACGAAGGCCTCTGGAGAACTGTTGTAATCGGTGGGAAGTTGAGGTCTTGCGGGTGTGCTGCATTTGTTGTTTTTAGGTTTTTTGCATCTACATTCTTGACATTCCCATTTTGCTTTTATCTCCTGTGTGAATTTTTTATATTGGTTTTCTGTTACGTTCGCACATTCCAAATCGTAATTTTCATTGCATAATGAACAAATAAGATTCAGTCTGTCAGGTATTAATATCAATAGTTTATGCGAGTTAGTTTGACAGCTTTAGCATAGATGGCGTTGTTTTATTTTTCTCCCAGCTTTAGGTTAGTTCGTGTAATGGTCACTTGGGGCGCTGTCTTTGCGCGAGTTTAAACAAGTGAAAAATAACCGCCGTTTAAATTAGTTTTAGCACTTATATAACTTTAATTACACTGCTGATCAATCACACTTATGTAGTTCACCAGGTTCGTATACAGATAAAATGACTATATATAGTTTCAAGGTATCCGTATCTCACTGTTGTTTATTCAAGTTTATGTTTCTTTGTTGGAACTAAATGTATTTTAAGGATAACACTTGTACCACATATTTATGAGTTTATAATCACTTAGCTCATTTGTAAGGTTATTGTCTAGTTAAATCTAATTAAAAGAGATTTTCTAAAACTTTCGACGCGGGCTGAGTGTTTACGCGACGGGAAGCGCCATTTCTCTCAGTTCAGTGAGATCAAACATACAGACAAACAGACATACAGAGAAACAGACAAAAATTCTAAAAACTATATATTTGGGTTCAGAATCGATAAAAGATCACCCCCAAGTATATTCTTTTAAAAAAATATTCAATGTACAGTTTTGACTTTTCTATCATTTTATTATGTATAGATTTTAACGATTTTTTCTTTTTTCTGACAAAGACAAAAGACAGCCCCCAAAACGCCCGCCCTTCGCCACTTCCTATGTGTTTTGGCTAGGGAGAAGAAGTGGCGGAAGAAACTCCCCAGCAACACATGTCTGTCTGTTAGGTTAGAAGAACCATTACAAAACAAAAATCAAAAGACTTTACGATAAGTTTAGATACTACAACGCTAGGCAATAACACTAGGTACACTACACGTAACGAAAGGCAGTAACGCGACAACTCCACGAAGACTCGACGAAGCCTCGACCAAGACTCGATCAAGACTGAGCTCCGCGGACGCCACGCTGACCGCCACGACTCTGCCAAGCGCGCCAAAATGTTGTTTCACCGGTAACGCCGCCAGAGGGCGCGCTTGCGTGACGTTTAGTGTCCGTACTAATGACAGTCTCCGACATATACATATAATATAATAATAATGTATTTAATACATTGTCATCGGCAGGTGCCATAGTTCCCGTAGTTTCCCCATTCCTAGTCCATTAGCATCCCATCACAATAGCCCAAGTAGTTTTCATCCATAGTTAGCAATAGTTTAGCACAGAACCGGGGATCGTCCTTGGGTACATTTCTATAGTGTATACAGGGATAATCGTCGGTTTTGTGTCACCATTTCATTAAAGTTGTCTCAAAAGGACTTCAGCGTGTTGGCTTCGGCCCCACGTTCGCCTCCCAAAAATCCGGGACTCTATAGTCCCGAGGTCTGTAAGAGACATACAAATAATAAATCTGTAAAAAAAAACTTTGTCTGTACATTGAATATAATAAAAAAAATAATAATTGAGTGGAGTTCAGAAACAGAAATCTGTCTGTATGTCTGTTTGTTTGTACACGCTAATCTTCGGAACTACTGGACGGATTTCAATGATTTTGTTGTATCGGTATAAAGTCTGGCAACATATAGGCTATAATTTATCTTCGAAACTTGAAGACCTGGTGCAGAACTGCGACAGATCAACAAAACTATAAGAGATACAAAAATGGTGCCATGGCAAAAATTGTTCCAAATGATGAGCATTTTCGGCTGAGAGAATAAATTTGAAGATCTAAAACACCTGGTGTGGAACCCCAAGAGCCCAGCTACTCTGTAGCATATACTGGTATGACGTTTTAGCAAAAGTTGTTCTATCTGAAAAGCACTCTCTGTTGACTTATAAAAAATGAAGATCTAAAGCACCTGATGTGGAACCCCAAGAGCCCAAGTACTCTGTAGCATATAATACGGGTATGACGTTTTAGTAAAAGTTGTTCTATCTGATAAGCATTCTCTGTTCACTTATAAAAAATCGAAGATCTAAAATATCTGAAGTTGAACTCCAAGTGCCCTACTACACTTGAAATGACGTTTTAGCAAAAGTTGTTCGATCTGATGTATATTTTCTGTTGACTTATGAGAATCGAAGATCTCTAATTTCACTGTATAATGATATAATAAGCTGGAAGTACTCCAAGCGGTAAAGGCGGTAATAGTTTAGGACAGACTTTCAATGGTGATGGTATATCATCGTAAATTTTACTCTTTTACTACAAAACTTTATAGAATGAATGTTCGAGTTTTAATGCTATTTGAGTGTTCTTTTCCATTCATCTTCGTGACAGGGTAGTACCGCGGGGGCAAGGGGGCAGTCAGCTAGATTTTAATTGATCAGGTATCTTCTTCACAATAAAACTATTACCATGGCTAGAAAGAGGTCGAATTTTTTCTAATGTTCCTAGGGAGAGAATCATACCGAAGAACGTTTGGAAAGACTTTACGCTGTTCGAGAACATCAGTCTGCAACTTGCTCCGAGGAAATCTCATCGGATCGCGAAGCGCGCTTTCGTCATTGTCATATTTACGCATCTACCTACATTCATATCTCTAGAGAACTTTTCAAGTAAAGAATATGCTACTCATTCTCTCGCGAGTCGGAGACGTTCACTGTACAAATTATACAAAATAAGCATGGTGAATCAAAGAAAGGACCTAATAGTCAAACAAAGAACAATGAAGATCATACAAAACGCTTGAATTTTGTGTTAAGTCACTTCTTAGTACAAATTTTACATAGACGTGACATCACGAGCATCACATCACTCTCCGACTTTGTTGCGTTATATCTCATTGTTATTATTGTTATTACCTCAAGAGCCTTTTCCCCAACTATGTTAAGGTCGGCTTCGATGCAACTGAGTACCAGTGTTTTACAAGAAACGACTGCCTATCTGACCTCCACAACCCGGTTATCCGCTGAACCCAATACCTCTTGGTAAAACTGGTCACACTTACTGGCTTCTGACTGCCAAGGATGTTCATTGACAGCCGGGACACACTAGAAATGACAGCTCCTCCACAAACCGGTCATTGGTGTGTATAATATACCTAGAAAGTACATACGAACTAAGAAAAGTTGCATTGGCAAGTACTTGCCAGACCTGGAATCGCAGTCACACACTCATACTTGAGATATTGGTTCTCTAAACACTAGGTCACCACTACTTTGTTATTTAAGGGTCCGTTCAGAAAAACCATTTAAATGCGGACTAATTAGAATCACTACTTTTATCCCTATGGACACGCCTATTGCGCTTTTTAGTTCTTAGTGTTTTGTTAAGTCTGCTGTGCTTTTGCCGTTGACGTACAAAAGTTAAATATATAGAACGATTCGAACGATTTTGCGTATTCCGTTGTTTTCCCGTCAACGGGCCCTTTAAATTCAACATCAGATGATTCAGATCTTTAATTTTGCTGACCCCGTAGTCGCTGGCATAAGGGACAGGATCCGCGCACGAAGTCGCGGGCAGAAGCTAGTATAATAATAAGTCATTTCTTTAAAACAAAGATATGTTGTAAAATTTTTGTTTTAAATTTAATTATAAACTCTTTTGCAAAAAAAAACGGGCACCTATGCGAAATCTTAGTTTTAAGGACTTTATGTGTATTTCAAAGGGTTTTAATAATTGTAGTATGTTTCTAGCATCAATAGGGTTAGCCAAGCATGCGTGAGAGTGTATTCTAAATTTGAATTTTGTACAATTGCTAAGAAATTGGTTAAACCTTGTTTTGGACTAATTGCTGGCAGAAAGTTCGTCGGTGTTTTGAAAAGATTTTGAAGCGATTTTCAGAAAAATGAGAATGCAGTTTTATTTAGTGATTAATGTACCTTTCTGTTAGATCAAAACATTTTTTTAAAACTATGCGTATTTGATAAAATTTTCACCTGCTCTATATGGACTATACTGATGATTGATGGCAATGTTAAGAGTTTCGGTATTTTAGTGTAAAGCGTTTTATTGTTTAGATATTGTACCCACGTATTTTAAAATATCGCTTTTTCATAAATAAACACTATTTAGAGGAGTATCAGTACCTTGGGCTGCGACAAAACCAATTTAAAGTGATGATGATGATGATGTCCTCCCAGACGTGTCCGTCGACGGCGACACCCTGTCAATTCCCGGCAATCTGTCTTCGCTCATGGGCCCGGTAGTGACTTGCGAACCCGAATTTGTTTTTAAAAACTCGGTCACATGATGCACAGTGAGCTCTCCGTTTGCATTAAAGGTATAATTATACGTCGGTTTAGGACGAGTTTTACGGGCCAGGCGTTTACCATCAAGGTCTTCAAGACGATAGGACTCGAAGCTTTCTAGTCCTTGATGAATTGCCTTACGCCACTCAGATCTTTGGGTGGCTAGGTCCTCCCATGAGTTCGGAGATAAACCGGTCGATTTTAAGTGGCGCTTTAATACATCCCTGTAACGTAAATATTGTCCTCCAGCTTGTCGTTTACCCAAACTGATTTCCGAATAGAAAATAGTTTTCGGCAACCTGGAGGACTCCATGCGTACCAGGTGACCGCACCAGCGCAGCTGACCTTTCATCAGAAGGCACTCCATGCCCGCCAAGCCCGTCCGTCGAAGAACATCCGTATTGGGAACCCGATCTTGCCAACGTATACGGAGTATTGCTCGGAGACACTTCATGTGGAAAGTGTCAAGGCGTTTAATATCACCTTTGTAAACACACCATGTTTCCGAGGCGCAAAGAAGCAGTGGTAGAATTAAAGCTTTGTATACGGCAATCTTAGTCTGTAACTTAAGATCGTGTGAGTTCCAAACACGGTGTTTGAGTGCACCAAATGCTGCAGCCGCCTTTGCAATTCGTGCTGATATCTCAGACTCCAGACGATTGTCGCTACGTATAAGACTGCCTAGGTACCGAAAGGTTCCTACCTCCTCCAAAGTTTTGCCGCTAAGGTAAACAGGCACGTTATCCGCAGATTTTCCTCTTGCGGGCTGTTTTAGAATTTGGGCCTTTGATGCACTGATTACTAAGCCAAATTTGCGGCAGGACTCGTCTAGGTGGTCGAGACAGTCCTGGAGATCAGCAATGCTGTCAGCCATAAGGCAGACGTCGTCGGCATACTGAATTTCGGCAACGGAGACAGTCGTTACTTTGCGTTTTGCCCTAAAGCGCGAGAGGTTGCATACGCTTTTGTCCATGCGAACGTTAAGAGTAATCTTGTTCGTACATTTTTGCATGGCATCGTTCATTACTGCGGAGAAGTAGATTGCAAACAATGTGGGCGCCATAACACACCCCTGTTTGACCCCACTTGTTACGGGGAATTGTTCTGTAAAACTGTCTTCGTGACGAACGCGGGCAAACATGCCTTCATGGAACTGGCGAATCAGGTTCACAAATTTCGCTGGGCATCCATATTTTTCCAGTACCATCCAGAGAGCAGATCTTGGGACGCGGTCAAAAGCCTTCTCCAGGTCTACGAAACACAAATAGAGGTCACGATGCTGTTCTAGACTTTTTACAACAACAATTTAAAGTAAGCAGTGCCGATCGCAACTCGTCTCCTATCAGACTTTGACATTTTTAAAAGTCTTGAAATTCTACAAAATACAGAAAATAGTGCATAAACTGTGAGCGAACGCCCAAGTAGCACAAAACTGTTGCTTAAGAGCTTTAAAGCCAATCCGATTATTACCAAAGGTGCCAAGCTCAAGCGCCAGACCGTGCTCTACAGACCTTATGCAGCAGCTTTGCAGCCAAAGGGGCACAACTTTTTGCAGTCTATAGTTCCATTAGAACTTCATAGTAGAGGCATAAGAGCGATACAGGAGCGGCAACTAATAATTAACACCATACTAAAGCTCTTATGGCGATAATTGAATGAATGACAAATTTAGCTGAATGAAGAACACTGATCGTTCACCTTGTCTCTCATTTATAAAATATATTTGTTGTTCCTGAGTCAGACATTACTGAATACAAATAAATATTAAGTGAAGGTAAGTGTTTTTGAGCTATATTTTGTATTATATGGCAAGTAGCTACAAACGCAGATCAGTTTATCGTGTATATTGTTGATATTGTTGAAATATTTTTAACACGCCTCAGTAATTACCTCAGAATGTCGTAAAATATATAAATTATTATTATATAAATATTTTTATATCACATACCTGCACGATATTGAAATTACATACTGGACTACATTTATTTTTAGTAAGTTGCTTGTTCGATATTTAGATATATTATACTACAAATGCGATAAAAAACTATAAATTTCTCGACTACTAATAAATAATTATCTTGTAAACATGGCGTCCATTGAAAGCAGCTTTAAGTTGCAACTTCCACTTTAAAAACTCCTCTCTGCGCGTCATAGCGCTAAGCTTCACTCTTCTGAAGGTCCAAGTAATATCTGTACCTCTATTGCAGTTCAAGTCTGCACTGTGATACTGCAGATATCAAACCACACTATTAATGGCTACTTGTTTAGATATCCGTAGAAGTCGTTGGAAACTCTATAATACGATGATATATTATTGTTAATTGTTTAACACTTAAGTACTATATGTTACCTTGTTTTCAGAGTACCGTTCAAAATAATTCAAACTTATAATGCACAACAAAATAAACAAGAACTTTGCATCTGTCCATCTAAATGGGAAAAACGGAGTGTTTCACTATACTTGAGAGCAAATAAATGGAGCTACTGAATTTTTGTATATTCTTGAATAAATACATATTTTCTGTTAAAAGTTTTTTATTACTTCAAAACAAACATTATTTTCCTCTGTAACTGATTCGTTATCAGAAATTGAGAAAACAAAATCTACGGGACCCTTGGTTGTGTTTGTGAATAAAATAACAGAATATATCCAAATGAGCAGGCAATATCTATTAACCTCCTGCTTCTATTGTAGAGCCTTAATGCGGCTATAAGTAGAACAAAGGATCAAATTCCTACTTAAGCCTGCACAAAAGAACAAATCACTTCTGCAATGGAACCTTTAGTGGCAGAAAAGTGATAAAATATCTTTTATACAGTTCCGTTAAAAAGTCTACAATTAGAGTCTTTATGCAGTTCTAACGCGTACATCAGCGGCAATAGAAACTCTTTAGCAGCTTTAACCTTTAACATAATTGTTTGAACTCTCTTTTAAAGATGTAGGCTGCAAATGGGTTGTAGAATGATCTCTTGTAAAACCTAGAGTGACATTTGGTTCAGTTTCTGCTGCCTTGAGTGATATTTACAGCTATGAGCAGCTACGGAAGCAATAGTAGAACTTAAAGTTACTTTTGGAACCCCTAAAGCACTACTGTACAGCTAACAGTTGCAAAATAGGCTGCTATTTCCTAAGGCGGCCAACCGTCCCGCATTCTGCGGGACTGTCCCGCAATGCTTGACGAAATCCCGTTTTGAAATTATTAGTAAAATAGTCCCGCAAAACGTTGTATGCGTCCCGCATGTCCCGCATCCCTATTTTTCTACCACACTTCTACTCAACACCCACCTGCGCGCACGCTCAACAGTGCAGGAACACAGATTACCTATACCTCTAATATAATCTCGTTCTCTTTATTTCTACAGAACTCGTGAGGCCTAATGATTTTGAAATTCAAATAAGACATTAGTGCACGCTGTGACACTGTGATATTGATGGGTTAAATTATAGCTTTTTGCTTACGGTTTTTATTTTATCAGTTCCGTTCGATCATTTTTCAATGCCCCCCCTTCCCCCTTTTCACGAAAGGTTAAGTCCCGCATTCAGTTTTCGGAAAGTTGGCCGCCTTACTATTTCCACTAGTGTGCTAGTTGGGCGAGGTCTTAAGGTCTCGTAATCACTGATTTTTAAACAACCTCGTCTCTTGGGAAACTCCGTAGACCTCTGAAGATCTATGAGTCTGAACGTTCAAATAGCGTGTTTTCATCCCACGGACATTTTATTAAATAAACTTGCCTGCACCGAGATTTTCTGGCATCTACAGCACTTTCCTGCTTAAATCATAACAATAATTGTCTATCTGCTCATTTCTTAAGAAACATACGTTTGGCCAATAATTTTGAATTCTTGACTCCCTTTCAGCTAAATCATCGTTTAGTAACCCGATACCTATGGAGTTATCGAGAGCTTCAATGCGGCAATAATTTGACTTTTTAGATAGCTTTAACCCTCCTCATTATTTTTCATGTGGTTAATTTTAACATTTATCACAAAATTTAGTATTTTTTAAATGTCAAAGTCCGATAGGAGACGAGTTGCGATCGGCACTGCTTACTTTAAATTGGTTTTGTCGCAGCCCAACCTACTGATATCCCTCTAAATAGTGTTTATTTGTGAAAAAGCGATATTTTGAAATACGTGGGTACAATATCTAAACAATAGAACGCTTTACACCTGAATACCGAAACTCTTAACATTGCCATCAATCATCAGTATAGTCCATATAGAGCAGGTGAAAATTTTGTCAAATACGCATAGTTCTTAAAAAAATGTTTTGATCTAACAGAAAGGTACATTAATCACTAAATAAAACTGCATTCTCATTTTTCTGAAAATCACTTCAAAAACTTTTCAAAACACCGACGAACTTTCTGCCAGCAATTAGTCCAAAACAAGGTTTAACCGATTTCTTAGCAATTGTACGAAATTCAAATTTAGAATACACTCTCACGCATGCTTGGCTAACCCTAGTGATGCTAGAAACATACTACAATCATTAAAACACTTTAAAATACACGTAAAGTCCTAAAAACTAAGATTTCGCATAGGTGCCCCTTTTTTGCAAAAGAGTGTATTTTGTTATATTTTTAATATGGCTTTCCTTAACTTTTAAGTGTAAAAACTAGTGGATTTTTAAGGCAGAAGTCCTTCATAATTAATCCAAATCACGAGGCTGATTATTTAAGTGGTTTAACATTTAGTTTATTTTAAGTTAAATGGCAATAACAATAAAAAATTGAAATTAAATATGTTTGTATTACTTTGCCCAAAAGGTCACGGGCAATATGTACAGTGCCCGATGAATTTGATTATTTGAATAATTATTATTAAATTGCACTCTCATATTGGGCATTTTTCATAATGACCGGGCAGTATGTATACTGCTCAATTTATCACTTGGTTCATAACATATACATATTATGATCATATCATGTATAGTGTCTCATCCTGACCACGGGACTATAGAGTCCAGGATTTTCGGGACGCCAAGTCCCGATCCTGGGACTGAAGCCACAATGCTGTAGCCATTTTGAGACAACTTTAATGGAATGGTGACACAAAACCGACGATTATCCCGGTATACACTATAGAAATGTATCCAAGGACAATCCCCGGTTCCGTTTCAAAATATTGCTAACTACGGATGAAACTACTTGGGCTATTGTGATGGGATGCTAATGGATTGGAGATGGGTATACTATAGGAACTGAGGCACCTGCCGATAACAATGTATATGTTACAGTCATAGTGATTAAATAGATATTATACTATCTATCTAATATAAAATCCACGGGGGTTTGCTGACTCTCTTTGAGGAGCGCGTGTTGTCTCCTAGGAGACGGGAGGACGATGAGCGACCCGAAACTCACCGCCCACAAACACACGCCAACAGTGGCCGGGAGTCGGGAGATGCCACCGTGAGATCGCGCTGGAAGTCCGCTTGCCATGCGACAGCCTGTCGTTTCCCTCCAGCGCAGTGCCTCCTAGCGCCAGCAGTATAGGCGCATTACTGACTTTCGATGCTGATACTTGCTTTATCTATCTAACTAGCATTTTTCGAATTGTATTAACATCGTCTACCAGACACTTTATTTATTTAACATGAAATAATATTTACCTACTTGTTTTTTTATTATCCAAGTCCTAGAAAATATTATATAAAATTGCTGGTTAATTCTGTGTCCATTATCACTTTATCTAAATTGAGTAGATATTTTAATGGCTAGATAGTACATACAGGAATGAATTTTATCGAGTGCGCGAGCTACTTTGGCTATAACATACACACACGTAAAAATGGCAGGTGGAGACTCGCCACCTCGTTTACTGGTCCTCCGGGAATCAGTCGCAAAATCGTAACAAGGGGAAAACAGGTACATGAGCTGTTGAAGGGTGAGGATACATTGGCGGACTTTAAACGCAGATCACGAGCTCACTGTGGGTTCAGCATCACCGGCCCACTTGCAACTTGCCACGTGGCACCTACCCTCCGAGCGGGCTGCTAACCCTGTTCTGACGACTCCACTCTGGATGGCCAATGAAGGCAAGCCGGAGGCGGGAGACCTATCCCCCGTCATGGTTCATTCCGGCCAGCCAAAGATGGGGGACAGTACTCTCCCTGGAGCAGTCCCGTGAGGTCGCTACTCCCCATCATCCGCCTCGGATGTACCTATATTAGCCCATAATGTCCCACTGCTGGGCAATGGCTAATGTGTCTTTTAAAATCGCGATATCTCACAAATCACACGATTTTGTAGAGAATTTTAAGATCTACTTAACTTTGATCGTGTTTACGTAGCGTGCCTAACAATATTTTGTCAGTTTGTCTACCTACACTGTTAAGAAAGTTGACTTTGCTTTACTTACTTTAAAAATGGCTTTTAGAATTAATGAGCTTTATAAGTTATTTTTGTCGGCAACTGTACGTATATCCTTTTAACTGTCACCAGCAGACCAGTACATTGCCAGTCATTCTAATGGTTCACTATAAATTGTAGTCATAATGAGCCTTGAATAAAGAAGATGGATCAAAATTGCCCCACGTCCTATAACAATGTGACGTATCTCAAAAAATAGATAAAAAAGTTAAAAAAAAATATGGCATACTCTCCTTTATTTTTTTTACACCTTCATACGAAAAAAATGCTTTAAAAATTGTTCAGGCGCTGTTATGAAAACATCGTTCATAGGAGTATTTATGGACTATTTAATTAAATTATTTTTTTGTTTGATAGGGTATACCTCACAGGTAGTCCCATAATCATCAGGTCAGGATCTGATGACGGAAACCCTGAGAAATCCAGGGCAACTTTTGAAAGTTGTAGGCATGTGCAGTATAAAAACTTGACTATAACGTGTATGTCCTATTACAATATGCAACAGGAAAGCTCCAAACCTTCACTGTTGCAAAGGTATATTTAAAACAAATAATACAAGCCAAAACACGAGGTCTTTTTCATACTCGGTTGACGAGTTCCCTCGAAATTCTTTCGTCTCCATCATCAGGTCAGCTCCAAACCTTTAATGTTGCATATTGTTATAACATATACACGTTATAGTCAAGTTTTTATACTGCGCATGCCTACAACTTTCAAAAGTTGCCCTGAATTTCTCAGGGTTTCCATCATCAGATCCTGACCTGATGATTATGAGACCACCTGTGAGGTGTACCCTATATAATTAGAGAGTATTCTATATTTTTTTAAACATTATTATCTTTTTTTTGAGATACGTCACATTGTTATAGGACACTAACGAGCATTTTGATTTCAAAACCGGACGAAAGTGACAATTATAAATTTCTGTAAATGCCATTTAAAATGTCATTTTATTGCAACTGAGTAGTGGCACTACCATAAAGGCTCGAGCAGACCGGATGCGTATGCGTAACCACGTCGTAGTCACGTGCGTAGTTACGGCGTAACCATGAGTTGTAATGTATGGAAATGTATGAGACAGGCCACACCGCTTGCGTAACGTAGACACGCGCGTCGTTACGCAAGCGGTGGGGCCTGTCTCATACATTTGCATACATTACAACTCATGGTTACGCCGTAACTACGCGCGTGACTACGCTTACGTCTACGCATACGCATCCGGTCTGCTGGAGCCTTAAACCGGTCCTACCTCGGACCAGTCCCCTCCGCACGCCCCATTCAGTTAGTCGGAAACTAGTCATTGTTTAGTACGCACGTCTACTTTCACGATTCGCACTATTGTTTTCGAACTTGCATTTGGTTTAAAAAGTGGTTAGAAGTGAATAGTGTAAACTTTTAACCACGGAGTCTAAAGAACAAGGTATGTACTTAGTTTTAATGCATGTTATCCTTAATACAATTGACTATATTATAGTTTTAGAGCCTCCATCTATAGGGGAGGAAAAAAGTAAAAAATATGTTTTTTTTTTTACAAATTAATACATTTGTTATAGTATCGAATCAGATCGAGCTATTTGTATATCTTTGTGGTAAAGAGTTTTACCTCATCAAAACAGTAATAACATTTACCACATCATTCCACGACTCCAAAAAATCGTACTTTTAATCTTTAATAGAATTTTTACCAGTTTAGCACTTTGTCGTTTTTTTTTTTGCAGATTCAACATCAAATTTTCGAGGATACAATGTAACCAGGATGTCCTCAACAGGCTGCTCCTCACATCAGATCCATACATAAGTTGTGTACGGAAACGTAAACCGAGCAAAAGCCAACCTTTCATGAGTGAAACTATAGAGTTGTCCGGGGCAGAAGAACTGGACACAGAAATAGACCAATCAACTTCGAGCCTTGTTTACTCAGATGACTTTGAATAAGATCCATCATAATTAAATAATTCGTGTTTTTTTTTTATTTTTTTTTTTCATAAAAATAAACGATTTTGTGTATTTGCTAACGTATTTTTATTCATTTTTGTTAAGTGCGAATTGTTGTTGTTGTTGTGTTGTTGTTTTCAAAGTGCTAATTAATTTTATCCGATGTAAAAAGCAAAATGCTCGATATATTCATTGTTTTTAAAGTGCTAATAATTTTGTCCGGTTTTGAAATCAAAATGCTCGTTAGTGGGACGTGACGATCCGTCTTCTTTGTGTAGTAAAGAAAACGCATTTGAATTGAACACGAAACATCATGTAAGCTAATCTATGTTAAAAATCTTATTTCCAGATAATGAACGCCTCGCCCAATGGTCACAAACCAATGTTACAGAAATCGGAAAGGTACAAGTTTGGGCAGCGCACTCCGTTTTGGAATTTGAAGGTACCAGGTCCGCCCATGGCCGTCTGCTGACCTGCAGAGCTCATCACCCTTCATACCCCTCGCCGTATTACAGGGATACTTCTACGATGCTGAGCGTTACATGTAAGTACCTACGATATTATCTATAACTCTAATGCAGAGGTGTAGCACACTAGCTAGATTTTAACCGAGTCCTATTGATACATCTTTCTGTATCCAGAAAAAAAATATAGCCACGTCATGGTTTCACATAATTTCTACCAGCTGTGATTACTTCCTGCCAATTGCTACTCTCGGTTTTGTAGATAATCAATATCTAAAGGAGACATTCTCCAGTGTGCAAAACTGTGCAAAAATAAGCAAAAAAATATTTGTTGTTATGGCGGCAACAGAAATACATTATCTGTGAAAAGGAGTTGTTTCAAATCCAGTCCACTATATGTACAGTACCTCGAAAAATCAAGAAAAATCTCTAAGGAATTCGGGATAAATACAGATAAATTGCTTAAATTCGTACTTTTCTTGTAATAATTTGTTGTTTTATTGACTTTCAATGTGGCGTGTCGCTAATTTACTACGCATTGACATATATTCTAACGACAGACAAGAAATCCATACAAATAATTTTTCCGCTTATGTTATCTATTGACATCTTGTTGACGTATTGTGACAGGTAGTTATCCTCATTGATGGTAATCGCAGAAGTGACACTATGTTTTCCCTCCTATTTTGCCTACGTTCTTCGTTACTCAAAAAAGTTTACTAATAAGCATTTTCTACTTATATGTAAGTGAATTCGGAATCGAAGTGCGCTAAGTCGAGATACTTTATTTGCTTCTCTTTCTCAGCATTTACGAGGTTCTCGTCATGCGGAACAGCGACATCGACTATCATCGCGCGGCGCGCTAATCGATCTATCACCACTATTATCAGGCTTATTAAATTAAACCAAGAACTTATTTTTAAGGATTTTTAAACATTAATTATAATTATTTTACTAAACACAATATTTTTGTTTCTTAAAAATAATATTAAAAAATTAAGCAAAATTAAAAGTTTTGAAAAAACCCACGACGGTAAAAATCTGATTGAAAAATAATAAAGTAATTCAAAAAATTTAATTATTTTTGTGATATTTATATTATTTTTGAATGAACTTATAATTTTAATGTAATATATTCTAATTCTAATCATTTTTTTTATAAAGTGTTAAAATAATATTTTTATCAACCAACTTCAAAAAAAAGGAGGTTCTCAATTCGGCTGTATTTTTTTTTTATGTTCGTTACTCGATTTCTCAAAGACGCCTGAACCGATTTCAAAAATTATTTTTTTTATTTGAAAGAGTATGCTTGTCATTTGGTCCCATCGTCATCAAATCAGGATCTGATGGTGGAAACCCTGAGAAATCGAGGGCATCTCTTGAAAATTGTAGGCGAGCATGGGGTAAAAACTTTATATTTATGTAAATATCTGATGAAACTACAATATTATGGAGGTTTAGGGCAGATCTGATGATGTAGATGACAGAGGATCGAGGGAACTCCTAAACGGCACATCTTAACCTTGTTTGGGCTTATATTCTTTGTATTGACGAGACCTTTGTAACAGTGACGGTTTGGAGCTGACCTGATGATGGAGACCAGAGAAGGTCGAGGGAACTCGTCAACTAAATATGTAAACTACCTTGTGTTTGGGCTTATATTATTTGTATTCATAAGAACTTTCCACTAATGCGGATAGTGACAACTATACTTGTCACTGAAAACCCAAAAATAAAACTTTTTACAAAAAAACAAAACCGACTCCCAAAAACACTGAAAAGCAAAAAAATACTTACTTATAAATACTATTCTTAGGTGCGTCGGCCTGGAAGTCGGTGGCAAAATAAACATATAATCATCCATTAGACACCGAATTCTTATTTTAGAATTTTTATTTTAGAGTTTTAATTGTACTAACGTAGCTGTAAGTCTTTTGTAACACTAACACTATATGAATGAAATCCGAAATAAATGATTATGATTATTATTTTGTATGTCTCTACCAGACCTCGGGACTATAGAGTCCTGGATTTTTGGGGCCGAAGCCAACACGCTGAAGCCCTTTTGAGACAACTTTAATGAAATGGTGACACAAAACCGACGATTATCCCTGTATACAAAATAGAAATGTACCCAAGGACAATCCCCGGTTCTGTGCTAAACTATTGATAACTATGGATGAAAACTACTTGGGCTCTTGTGATGGGATGCTAATGGACTAGGAATGGGGAAACTACGGGAACTATGGCACCTGCCGATAACAATGTAATAAATACACGTAAAAATGGCAGGTGTAGACGCGAGTCTTCCTAAACATCTACAATTCTTCAATCAATAGAAATCCTTTAGCTGTTTAATGGCAGCTCCCGACGGATATTCCTCGGTTATGTATTATGGTAAAATTATTATTATTACATCTAAGTATATCTTTGAGAAACAAAGACGTCAGGAAAAGATGTAAACATCGATATTCATTGTTTAAGTAGTTACGTATATCTATTACCGATTTCTCGAGCTATAAGCTCTTTTAGAAAGTATTTTTACGTTTATTAAAATATTTAGTTACATAATAATTGGGTTAAGTCGGGGGTTTTGAGTTATTTTATTATTATTCAATAAGATTTTTACCATCCGTGGGTTTTTTCATTTTTTTTTAATTTTGCTTAATTTTATTTCAGACTTTTTAGAGAGCATATACGAATTATAGTCTATATAATATGTTGGTAAGACCTCGTAAAACAATGGATGAGTACGATTCATCCTACCACATAAAAATTAAGTTCCTTTTTAAATATTATACAGTTGCTTTTACACTAATATTGTGGCGCCCCCTAGTGAGTTATAGCCATGACCTGGGGCCTGATTCTCCTAAGTTAATAATGTCAAAATCGAATAGAAATCGAATCGCAATATGATCGCAATAGCAGTTTTAACCATATCGGGCATTCTGCTACTAATAAAAGACCAATCGTATTCGATTGACATTTGATTGGTGTGCGATTGGTCTGCTATTTTGGTAATTTTGCAATCGTAAATCATTTGCAGATAAAATGATTCATTATTGAATGACAGAAAAGGATAAAAACGTTTTCATCCCACCATCTCGGAAAGTGTAGTTTTACCCTTTGATATCTGAACGCAAAAGCCGTTTTTATCCTCTAGAGCGGCAAAGTGATTTGAATTTAGAACATCGTGTGCAATACTCCATTTGTGACAATCTTGATAAAACTTTTCAAACAAATACAGTATATTAAACAAATAAAATACTGCTTAAAATAATTATTCAATTAATTAAGTAATTTTTATTATTGTTTTAATATAGATTTTTAACCTCGTTTCATTTTTAAACCGAGTTTTTAAATAAATTAACTTTAATAGGCACTTCTTTTTAATTTGATACTCATATGTGCGCGCCATTTTGTTTCTTTGCATTTAGTAATTTCCTCGATGAGGTGGGATGAAAAGTTACGTGTTGCACTCGAGTGCAAAGATTTTTCACCTTGTGCTCTTTTGATTCCCTCGCTATCGCTCAGGATTCTAATTATTGAAACACTCGCTACGCTCGTGTTTCCTGTGTAGAATAGTATTTATAAGTGAATCCTTCGCTTGATCGGTCATCAAAATTGAGCTCGCGGTTAAAAAGCAACTTTGCACTCTTGTATAAGAAATAACTATTATTTCTAAGAAAAAATAGCGGAATGCCACATACGCTTCAATCGTAATCAAGTCGGGATCGGATCTCAGTCGAATAGAGTTGAACGTAAATCTTATGTCGCTTAAATAAAATTAGGAGAATCGGGCCCCTGGTAGCGTCATCTGTAATTTTTCTAACGGACTACGTCCACGCACCAAAATGATATTAAATAGTACTGCGTTTGACTAAAATCAAATGAGCGATGCTACCCCTTCCCTTGCTCCTCGCTCCTGTTCTGTTCCGCACGCCTGGCGAGTGGGAGTGACACGCGCTCGCGCGTCATGGCTCCATTCCCAAACCGCCGTAAGAAAACTCATCCCCGAGAGGAAGTATTCGTGCTTCTCCCGTGTCGCATCCTCAACCCTACTGTAGGATAGCGAACTATTGTGATAATCCGCCCGCGGGTGTGAACGTGACTATTGTGTTGTGTGATCGGGAAGACCGCCGCCTGCCGCCATCTTGTGAAGCCCAACGCTGGAGAGCCAGGTACGCGTGCATTTCCTTTATTGCCCACACGTCGCTCGTTCTCTTCTTGGCGATAACCAGCCATCCTCCAAAAAAATACAGTCCACTTAAAGGACGATGGGCGTTTTGGTACCCTGCCCAACAGTGTTGATTCTAGTGCCATTGCGTGGGTCTTGGCAAGGCAAAAAAATGTGTAATGTTCATAAATCATCAACGTAGATTTCGGCGCGAGCCGAAATCAGTTGCAAAATGGGTGACTCTTATGCCTTGGACATGAAAGTAAAATACATCATTATAACAAAAGTTCATCAAAGTTTATTCACTTCACAACCAAATAAATTATAAATGAAATAAGAATTGGCTAAAACACAACCAGTGAATTGATTGAACGCATATTGTAATTGTTACTAACAATAAATGGATTGTTTATGGAAACAAAATTAAGCAGCGTTAATCAGATGAACAATTAACGTTAAATTCATTAAGTAAAACTAAATAATCAACGTCTAATTCATTGCCAATATCAATAAATAGAATTTAAATTAATTCAAAAGAACACAATAAAAACACAAAGTATTATTCAGTATTAATTTAACTACAGAGTTAAATATTAATCAATAAGGTGACTCAGGTGTGTGATCAACGTCACAATTAAGAGGTGTTGACAGAGCAGAGGTCGAACACCAAGTCCGCCCCGCCGCAGCTGGCGTAGCATTATATATGTTACCGTAAGATTACAAACATCGTTAGATTACAATCTATCTCGAGAGATTGTAAACTGTCGAATTATTGTGAACCGTAACATCTGATTGCAATTTAACGCATTATTTTTCGCTATATTATAAGCTATCGATGAGAAATTGTCAAATTGTCAACTGTCCGAAAGCTCTCTCGATTGGTCAGTCTTTTTGTAAGATCGACCAATCACGACCAGCCGTTCTGTTCCCATGTGTTAGATTCCAGGTACAATAAGTCCACAAATATTTGTATTCACTCGTTTTACTACATTAGACACAATCCGTACAATTTACACAACAGGGATAATTCAACCTTAACTTGCGCGCACGAATAATAATTCTAAACTGTCACAATTTATAACCTCAGCTACTAACTAAAAAAAAATCAACTAACTTGTGGGTAATTGTAAATCACAATATTTTCTAAATCATAATGTTGCCAACTTATCAAATACAATATACTACACTAAATCATGATATAATATGTGTAAGTATGATCAAATTATTCATCATGATCCTATTTAGGAACTTTTTTTTTTTACACCTTTTTCACACACGGTCGGTTAGCCCCATGGTAAGTTATTAATTAACTTGTGTTATGGGTGCTAACACAACTGATAAACTACATATAGCTACATATATACTCTTAGAGGTCAGATCAGAAGTGGTACTTGAAAATGAATAACACACGTCTATAAACATTTAACCTGGTAAGGTTTATTTCTTACAAAGGATTTAGCAGAAGCCAACTTTGAATAACAAATACAATATCAATAATTAATTATAAGATCACGATGTGACATCTTCAACGTCCGTCATCCTTCTATCCGTCATAACTTCTTCTTCTATACCAGCCTGGTCAGTCCAGGTTGGTAGCAAGGAGGATTCATATCTAACACGGCCGTTCCTGACCCTGCGGCGTCCTCGCCAGCAGTATTATTCGACTCTTCAGCATCAGATCAACTACCCATAAGCTGATCACCGAGATGTTGCTCATGATCTGAAACATGTTAAGCAAGGTATAAGTAATTTACTCGTAGTAGTCGTTTTTGTGTAGGTATAAGTCTGCAGCAGGAGAAAAGGAAGGGTAACAAAAAAAAATGTTGCATGTCATTTCACGCATTCATAACATAGGCACGCATTTAGGCTATAGGTTGCATACTATGACGACGTGAAACAGAGACCCATGCCGTCGTATGTTCTCGGTGACAGAGGCTCCCAGTTTGCTTGTCATTACACACGCTCATAGCATAGGCACGCATTTAAGCTATAGGTAGCATACTATGAAGACGTGGAACAGAGACCCATACCGTCGTATGTTCTCTCAAAGGGGTCTAGACAACTAGCACCATCAGTATGTCAAAGTCAAAATTAAGGAAAAGACCATTTCCAAGCAAAAATTACAGTTAAGGTCAAAATCAGTCATTGAAAGTAGGTCAATTAGATCAACACATCAATATTCATGCACCCTTTCACGGCACGCACACAAAGACTCATGTACATTCGAACGTCCTCAAAGTCCTTGTCATTGTCAAATTGCCCTGCAGCTCTCAAAGAAAGCCAAGGAGGTCACATTTCGCTCGGCCACTGCTGACCATTCATTTGAAGGATCTAAGTTTTCAAAGAAATAAATCCATGACTTAATTATAACTTTGACACATACAATCAAAATAGTAATCCAAAATATCATCATTACTCATCGTTAATCAAGTGCCAACAAACATAAGTGATCAACGGTTAAAATTGACACGTATGCAGTTTTAATCATCTTTTATAAAATAATGGTAAAAGGTCATGATGGGATACATAAGAACTGGATTGATCTCACCAGGCATTATCACTCCATGCTTCTTGTAATATCTCTGCAAACAGCGCTAGGCCTTTGCGCTTTATGATAACAGCAGGGAATCACATTATGTGACACCACAGCGAGACAGGAGTAGAGGTGCGTTCCACACGAAACGCACGAGCGACCTCGCGATATGTTGATGAGCTGCTCCACTCGACAGACAGGATACATGTTCCCAGCTCACGTATTAGATAATTTATTATGTGCAAGTTGTAAAACTTCAACATGGCTTTTCAGGGCCACTGTCTTCGAGCTTCAGTGCTTTACACATCCTGAAAAAGAAATCCAAGAGAAGAGGTTCACTCTAAAACACAAATCTGCTGCTGAAAGGAATCTTCGTAAGATCGAACTGAGGCTGTTCCAGCTGGTGGGCTATCTTCAGTATCTCCAGCATTCGATCGCTTTTTGTTTTACAAACAAGACACAGCAGCTGTCACTTTTCCTCTCGCAATTTTTATCCAAGACTTGTATTGCGTGACCAATTCATCCGCATATCCTGGGCTTCTGAGTACTAGTATGTTGTAGGATATTGCACCCAGCGCATGAGGAGCATTCATATTGTCGCGGCGCGATTCGTGAGATTATAACTGTTTCGTCGTTTTTCACGAGAATGCCCTCGAATGTAAGAAATAAGACTTACTTACAGTTGACGTGTAATTTCATGAACAAAATAAATAATTATTGGATTCAGATGGCAAGCGTAAAGAACGCGTGGCGATCCCACTTCTGATCTTAGAGGTCAGATCAGAAGTGGTACTTGAAAATGAATAACACACGTCTATAAACATTTAACCTGGTAAGGTTTATTTCTTACAAAGGATTTAGCAGAAGCCAACTTTGAATAACAAATACAATATCAATAATTAATTATAAGATCACGATGTGACATCTTCAACGTCCGTCATCCTTCTATCCGTCATAACTTCTTCTTCTATACCAGCCTGGTCAGTCCAGGTTGGTAGCAAGGAGGATTCATATCTAACAATACATATTTATGAATACATATTGTTACACCCAGACCACGGCCAACAAGCATGCTCATCACACAAATGTCGACCGAACCGGGAATCGAACCCGGGACCTCAGGTCCGGCAGTCCGGCATGGTGACCATTGCGCCATCGAGGTCGTCGTAATAAACAATTTATTACGTAAGCATTTTAACAGTTCGTCCATCCTGATATTCGTACACGTCCTCGTGTACATTTAGTATAACAAAGATATGATATAATTACATTAAAGACAACTGAATCACATGAGATATCTATATTGAGATTGATTATATTATACAATAACATAAAAAAAAAAAACAGAAAAAAAAATAATAAAAAATTATCTTTGTAACTGGGGTTCTTGATAAATAATACACTAGATAGCTCACTAATAACCTATATTAAACAATAAACACAAGTTCACAGGGAAAAGTTAATGAATGTGACGGTGTATAAAAAAAAATAACAAGTAGTGGGTATTCACTGAATTACTTAGCAAAACAAAAAAGCAATACTAACTATTAACTACTAATGTAAGTACACAAAAACAAGTGCGTGAAGCGCCACAAACTACTACAGCGTATCGCCTGAGAGTGCGCTCGATCAGCGAAGGAGTTGTTCCGAGTCGTCGGATGCAATGCCCGCGCAGAGTCGAACTAACGTGCCGCGACGGGAGCGGGTTTTTATAGGCGTGCGCGGTGCATCTGTGTGCATACGCACAGTGCACGATAACTTGTGTGGCACACTAAGCAAGCGGGCTCACGGAGTTACGTCGTGCGCGTAGTCTACCCGTTACAATCTCCCCCTCTGTCTCCGAAGACGTCTCGACGAGGTAGACAGGCTTGAATGTGATTTTGTTGGTCGTCCTCGAGTTGTTTGTGTGGCGGAGACCTCGGCAGAATTTAGTGGTTTAGCTCTTTTAGGTGGTCGTCCACGCTTTCGAATTGGCAGAGCGGGTGCAGGCAGTGGACTTTCGGCTGTGCCTTGGAATGGGCGTAAGGCTGATGAGTGATATAGCCCTACACTTTGATTCGGTGTATTAGGGTCAGCAATATGGTAAGAGCTTGGTCCGTGACTTTTCAGTATTATATAGGGGCCATCTCGGCGTGGAGCAAGTTTTGAGCTGAATCCTTGGGCGGTCTTACTAAGAGTGTGCGAGTCAACAAGAACTTTATCTCCGGGTTTGTATTCAGGGCTATGTCTTCTATTTTTGTCTACATATTCCTTTCGCTTCTCTTCTTTACCTTCCTGAATTTCTTTAACTCTTTTCAAAGTTTCAGCGAGGGTCAAGAGCTTGGGTGTAATTTCAGGGATGAAATTTTCTGACAAAATAATCTCACGAAGATCATGCTCATTGTCGTCCGGGGTCCTTAATTCTCGGCCGAATGTGAGATAGGCCGGAGTATGTTCAGTGGAGGAACAAACAGCAGTATTCATGGCGAATCGGATACTTGGGAGTTTATCTGGCCAGGTTCGATGATCATCTCCAACAAGTATGGCAAGCTGAGTTTTAAGGTCTCGATTTCGACGTTCTACCGGATTAGCTTCAGGGTGGTAAACCGGCGTGAAGGCATGCTTAATGTCGAGACAAAAGGCTACTTGCTGCATATCAGCACTAACAAATTGAGTGCCACTGTCGCTGATTATCCGGCGTGGCATGCCGTACCGAAGAAATATTTCATTAATGAGAATCATGGCACAATTTGCTGCAGTAGCTTGTTCCAGGGGAAATAATTCTACCCATCTAGAAGCGAGATCCTCAATAATTAATATCCAAGTCATTCCTTTGGAAGAAGCGGGTAAGGGACCAAACAAATCAAAAGCGACAATTTCAAATCTTTTGTTCATTGCAGTCGTTTGGAGTAGTCCTGCGGGTTTTAAGTTTGACGGTTTGTATCTTTGACATGACAGACAGTTCCGAATGTATGCTTCAATATCCTTCCTCATGCCTTTCCAATAATAACGTTGGGTTATTCTAGCGTATGTTTTTTCTGCTCCGTAATGACCGGCAGTTGGTCCGTCGTGATATGCCGATATTACGTCAGTTTGTTCTTGAGCAGGGACAACCAGTTGGCTACTATCACTATCACCATCAGGATTATAGCGATATAGTAACCCATTATTCATTATGTGACCCTTTTGACACCAGTAGCGTGCATCTTCCTCAACATTTCCTTCCAATGATCTTACTATCTTTTCTACATCTTTATCTTTTAATTGTGTTTCTCTTATTTCTTTTGGGTTCTTCCGGGGCGCATCTACCACTATACTGCATATTCCACAGCTTTCTTTAGATTCATCTAGCTACAACGTTCGTCCTGCCGGTTATGTATTTTATAGTTATGTCGTAAGGCTGTAACTGAAGTGCCCATTTTGCTAAGCGACCAGTTGGTGACTTTAATGACATGAGCCATTTGAGAGCCTGATGATCCGTTAGAACAGTTATAGGGGTCCCTTCGATGTAACCTCTAAACTTATTAATTGCCCAAACAACTGCGAGCGCTTCACGTTCGGTTGTTGTATAGTTTCTTTCAGCCTGCGTAAGTAATCGGCTCGCATATTCGACAGGGTGCTCTTGTTCACCCTCCCCCTGCACTAGAACTGCACCGATAGCATAATTGCTGGCGTCTGATTTTATAATGTATGGTTTAGAATCATCTGCTTGAGCTAATACAGGTCCAGTGACGAGGAGATTTTTAAGCTTGTTAAAAGCTTCTTGCTGTTCTTCTTGCCATATCCATTTTATATTTTTCCTGGTAAGTCGCGTTAAAGGTTCAGCAATCTTAGCAAACCCAGGGATAAATCTTCGGTACCAAGAGCACATTTGCAAAAATGTTAGCAAATGTTTTATATTGGTGGGCGATGGCATGTCTACTATAGAATTCACTTTGTGAGGATCCATCTGTAGTCCATTGGGTGTAATATAGTGTCCCAGATATTTAACCTTTGAGCAACAGAATTTGCACTTCTCCTTATTAGCGGTCAGGTTATATTCTCGCAGGCGTGTGAATACGTCTTGAAGGTCCTCCTGATGTTGAGCAAACGTTGATGACAGAATAATTAAATCATCAATGTAGACACACAGTTTAATGTGGCTGAGGGACACACGAAATCCATCCATCAAACGCTGAAAGGTTGCCGGTGCATTGCGCAAACCAAAAGGCATCCTAAGGAACTTGTACATACCAAATGGTGTCACGAACGCAGTCTTGCACTGGTCCTCCTCCCTTACTCTTATTTGCCAATAGCCTGAGCGGAGGTCGATTGTTGACATGTACGGCGTAGGTTTGGCATCATGCAGAAGATCGTCTATGCGAGGGAGTGGATACACATCTGGCGTCGTAATTGAATTTAATTGTCGGTAGTCAATGCAGACTCGTGTCCCGCCATCCTTCTTTGGGACCATAACGACAGGTGCTGACCACGGGGACGTGCATGGTTCTATTATTCTCTCACTCAGCATTCTACTTACTTCATCCTTCAAGATTTGTATTTTAGCAGGTGGGAAAACCACACACACCACAGACAACAGATGCACACTTTGCGCGCCGCACCGCGCGTACCACTCCAGGCACGCCGCGCGTACCACGCCAGGTACGCCGCGCGTACCACACCAGGCACGCCGCGCGTACCGCGCCAGGCACGCCGCGCGTACCACGCCAGGCACGCCGCGCGTACCACGCCAGGCACATATTGCACACCTCGTGCATCAAGTATAGCACACCTCGTGCATCAAGTATAGCACACCTCGTGCATCAAGTATAGCACACCTCGTGCATCAAGTATAGCACACCTCGTGCATCACGAATAGCACACCTCGTGCATCAAGTATAGCACACCTCGTGCATCAAGTATAGCACACCTCGTGCATCAAGTATAGCACACATCGTGCATCAAGTATAGCACACCTCGTGCATCACGAATAGCACACCTCGTGCATCATGTGTGGCACACCTTGTGCACCGCTCACCTTGTACATTACCTACAGCACACCTTGTGCATTACCTGTAACACACCTTGTGCTTTAAATATAGCACATTTTGTGCATCACAAAATCAAAATCTAAGAAATCTAATTTTCCAATTCCGCGCTTTGAATTGCTCAACTCCTTCTTTGGACTGCTCATCTTCACTCACGTCGTTTTCAGATGAATCATCAGTCCCATCCTTACCAAAACATAACCATGGATAAATTTTATCCACTGCGTACACTCCCCTATAGACGGAAGACAAGGGGTCTTCCGTCTATACAAAAAAGAAATATTAAAAAAAAAGCGTGGGGTGCATGGTGTCAATAGTTATAAATATTTTATTGACAGATATGAGTACAGTGATTTTCATTTCGATAGTATCTTAAAAAGCACCCCACGCTTTTTTTTTAATATTTCTTTTTTGTATTCACACTATTATTAATTTATATTCATTGAAATTTTTAACACTGTTTTCTTAATTTAAATTCATTAAAATTTATTTTCTAATTTTTAGTTCGTTTTTCTATAAAAAGCGTGTTTTTTAGTTTTTTTAAACTATTATTTATTTTCTACTTTTTAGTTTGTTTTAAACCTACTATTTATTTTGTAGAATTAAAATTCTCTTTAGTATACAAAAATTTGTCAATATTAGAGAAAACGGCTAAAGATAATTATTGGAAATAAAAATTAACATCGAGTCCTGCCTTATCGACTGTAGAGAAAAATTCTAGAAAATTTTAATTAATTTTCTTACCTTATCTACTATAGATGAAAATTATACAGGGTTATTGGTAAAACACTAACAACCTTGCAGGACTGTATTACTAACATCATAAACTACAACTTTTGTTCTATGACTTTTTATAAAACATAATACATTTGCCAAAAACAAACCTACAAGATTTCATTGGTCTATCTGACACATTTCAACTCTATTTTGCTATAGTGATAAAATTTGCACGCCCCCACCATTTCTTCACCAACAAAAGGCCCGATCGAGACCAGTCGAGCGATTAGTCGACCTTAGAGTGTGCGGACGAGTCGAGATTATCACATATTACAATAAATTCTTTACCTACCCTACGCCTCCCGCGCACTATTCTCGTACCTAGTCATACTTTTGAATTGGTAACACGCTACGCTACGATTTCCCGCCTTTTTACAAAAAGGTAAAATAAAAGAAAAAAACAAAATATCGTCTTCTTCACGTACTGTGTGCCTCGGTGGACGATCACTATCCCTGATGGTATGCCGGAATTGCCCGTAATCTCGTAACCGCTGTGTGGCAGCTAGCATTATTACTCAGCTAGGTGTAGGGATGTTTGGGAATCGTATGGCGTATTGGCGACAGGCTTCCGAAACATTGTCATCACACCTAGCCAGCATTCGCACCATTTCCGTGTACTCGACATTTGCATATCCATGCGCCATACTGTAAAGATAATTACGTCCGCACCACCGAATTTCGCTACAAGGACACGTATGATGCGACGCGGGCGCATAAAAACGACTGACGGCCGCTCGTAAATAGGTCAAACGCTCCCCCCCCCAGTCCCGCTCCCCTCCGCTGTCTTTTGTACTACCTACTGTTTACTGTGCTTCGCATAGACTTCGTAAATTTTAGAGCGTACACTTGAAATATTTTAATTTTTGTGTGAAAATTTTGATGAACTAAAATCTGAGAATTATTAAAAGTCATAGAACAAAAGTTTTAGTTTATGATATTAGTAATATGGTCCTGAGAGGTTGTTAGTGTTTTACCTATAACCCTGTATAAATTAACAAAAATCATATTTTGCAAATTGAGAAGCCTAGAAGTCGGTGTCTAATGGATGTTACTAAGTTAATTTTGCCACCGGCTTCTAGGCCGATGCACCTAAAATTAGTTTTTTTTTGCTTTTTAGTGTTTTGGGAAGTCGGTTTAATTTTTTTGTACAAAGGTTATTTATTTAAAGCTTTTCAGTGATACGAATAGTTGTCACTATCCATACAAGTGGGAAGTTCTCATCAATACAAAGAATATAAGTCCAAACGAGGTATTTTACATATTCAGTTGCCGAGTTCCCTCGACTCTCTCTGGTCTCCATCATCAGGTCAGCTCCAAACCTTCACTGTTGCATAAGTCTTGTCAATACGAATAATTTAAGCCCAAACATGAGGTAGTTTACATATTCAGTTGTCGAGTTCCCTCGACTTTCTCTGGTCTCCATCATCAGGTCAGCTCCAAACCTTCACTGTTGCAAAGGTCTTGTCAATACAAATAATTTAAGCCCAAACACGAGGTAGTTTACATAATATTCAGTTGTCGAGTTCCCTCGACCCTCTTTGGTCTCCATCATCAGGTCAGCTCCAAATCTTCACTGTTGAATAGTGCTTTTAGGCGTTCAACTGAGTGTCAAGTTTTTACCCTATGTATGCCTACAACTTTTGAAGGTTGCCCTCGATTTCTCAGGGTTTTCATCATCAGATCCTGACCTGATGACTATGGGACCAACTGGCAGCTATTCCGAGTCGAACAAAAAAAGAATCACGTAAATCGGTCTATAAACCTCGGAGTAATCGATGTGTATGTGTAACCTCCTCCTTTTTGGGAAGTCGGTTAAAAATGGAATAATTTTATCAAATTAGTGTATTGTCATCGGTCCTCAATAAATCTACAAAGTTTCAACGAAATCTGGCCGTTTAAAGTGGGTCAAAATCGCGCCCAAGGAAGTCGGTTACAAACAAACATACAAACCTACAAACATACAAACATACAGGTGAAGCTAATAAAAAGCGTGTAACATTTGAACTACATAATTTGCACTTGTATACATTAAATTCGAACTAAATTTACACATTATGACTCATATACAATGAATATATACATAATAAATATAACAATTTGACCTTATACTAACAAAGTTTAAATATGAATAACAATATTATCTTAAAATAAATTAACATAGATATGGAAAGACAATTTAACAATATTGTGATTTTGTACATTTGATCTAAAAGTAAAGTAGTAAATATTTGTTGTATTTGTTGTATTTACTTGATTTTAAACATATGTAAAGTGTAAATTTCTTCTAAAATAACATGCGTAAAACATAAAACTTATTCAACTACGGGTAAAATACATATTTTGGATGTTGGTCTCTTGATGGTTGAGGATTTGGTGCGTAACGTGACGACACGGGTGATATTACGAATAGTTGTCACTATCCATACAAGTGGGAAGTTCTCATCAATACAAAGAATATAAGTCCAAACGAGGTATTTTACATATTCAGTTGTCGAGTTCCCTCGACTTTCTCTGGTCTCCATCATCAGGTCAGCTCCAAACCTTCACTGTTGCATAGGTCTTGTCAATACAAATAATTTAAGCCCAAACACGAGGTAGTTTACATATTCAGTTGTCGAGTTCCCTGGACCCTCCCTGGTCTCCATCATCAGGTCAGCTCCAAATCTTCACAGTTGAATAGAGCTTTTAGGCGTACACCTGAGTGTCAAGTTTTAACCCTATGTGTGCCTACAACTTTCGAAGGTTGCCCTCGATTTCTCAGGGTTTCCATCATCAGATCCTGACCTGATGACTATGGGACCAACTGGCAGCTATTCCGAGTCGAACAAAAAAAGAATCACGTAAATCGGTCAATAAAACTCGGAGTAATCGATGTGTATGTGTAACCTCCTCCTTTTTGGGAAGTCGGTAAAAAATGGAATAATTTTATCAAATTAGTGTATTGTCATCGGTCCTCAATAAATCTACAAAGTTTGAACGAAATCTGGCCGTTTAAAGTGGGTCAAAATCGCGCCCAAAGAAGTCGGTTACAAACCTACAAACATACAAACATACAGGTGAAGCTAATAAAAAGCATGTAATAAAAAGCGTGTAAAAACTATTCTTAGGTACATATTCATAGGCATAAGAAGTCAGTGTCTTATGGATGTACCTGAGTTTATTTTGCCACCGACTTCTAGGCCGATACACGTAAGAATAGTTTTTTTGCTTTACAGTGTTTTTGGGAGTCGGTTTTATTTTTTTTACACGCTTTTTATTAGCTTCACCTGTATGTTTGTAACCGACTTCTTTGGGCGCGATTTTGACCCACTTCAAACGGCCAGATTTCGTTCAAACTTTGTAGATTTATTGAGGACCGATGACAATACACTAATTTGATAAAATTTTTCAATTTTTAACCGACTTCCCAAAAAGGAGGAGGTTACACATACACATCGATTACTCCGAGGTTTATAAACCGATTTACGTGATTCCTTTTTTGTTCGACTTGGAATAGCTGCCAGTTGGTCCCATAGTTATCAGGTCAGGATTCGATGATGGAAACTCTGAGAAATCGAGGGCAACCTTCGAAAGTTGTAGGCATACATAGGGTAAAAACTTGACACTCAGGTGTACGCCTAAAAGCACTATTCAACAGTGAAGATTTGGAGCTGACCTGATGATGGAGACAAGAGAGGGTCGAGGGAACTCGACAACTGAATATGAAAACTACCTCGTGTTTGGGCTTAAATTATTTGTATTGACAAGACCTTTGCAACAGTGAAGGTTTGGAGCTGACCTGATGATGGAGACGATGTTAACATAGTACATATTACCACTCAATCTTGCTCCTCAAGAGGTCCGAGACAATGATGAATTTCTTCTTTAAAAAAAGATGAATAGAAATGTTTTGAACTTTTGTCAAATCAGATGACGATTGTGTTTCCGTAGTATGACTCCATGGACTATTACAACCTTTAGATTATAATAGAGTGCATCTCAAACAATGTTAGATGTCTATTAACTGAGTTTAAAATTATTACACTGACGACACATGCCTCTTTATGAATTTGCATATATGGATGACATACTTGTTTCTGTGTCGATTCAATTTTTATCGTTACTCGGATCGGACAACTAGTTGAAGCAAGCCCCATAGTTTTTATTGGGTAGTATTTAAACGCAAATCAAAAAATATTATTCTACACGTAAATACCTTTCTAATGCTATATCACACGTTACTGTTGGAACGGGTACAAATCCTATACAAAGTGTCCATTGTCCTTTACTTGCTATTTGCGTAGCGATTGAAATAGTTGTTTTGCTCTTCAAAGGGATTTTATTTTATTAAAAAAGGAACAACAAACAGCTAGTACAGTAGGTATGTGATATATCAACATAATAACATGTTACTAATTATAAAATACCTAATGTAGCCCACGGCGTTCATCACAGGTTACCATTATTGAATAAATTAAAAATCTTATTGAAAAATAATAAAATAACTCAAAACCCCCTTACTTACCCTTAACTGACTTAACCCAATTATTATGTAACGAAATATTATAATAAAGGTAAAAATAATAATTATACATAACCGAGGAATATCCGTCGGGGGCTGCCTTTTCTGTATGAAATAACATTTAATCATACTCATGAGTGTATTTTATGGAGGTGGTCCATTGACGGCACCTCACATGTCCCAATGGCAGTTGAAAATACTGTCAATAATGGGAAGTGGGTTTGGTGATGGTTTGGTGATCGCCAAACAGGTGCCAGAGTGCCAGCCTTTATGGAGGTTAGTCTTTGAATTATTAGTCAATCACAATCTTAATTACCTCCCAAGTTTTTTTTGGATCAATTACCTACTTTAAAGGAAGTTAATGTCATCAAATCTAATTCCTGTTGTCTTTCAATTGTTAATTAAAAAATATTTATTTTCAGATCAATGAACCAATTCCATCAATCTTCAGTCAAACAAGCCATCCTGTGAGAATTCCACAGCCCTTTGATGTGGACAATCAAGAGGAATTTATAGAGTATCTTGAACCTAGCCAGGAAGATAGGCAGCCGTCACAACCTGAGAGTCCAGTTGTAACAGCTGCCTATGTACTGTCGTACCAGGAACAATTATCTTGCTCAAAATGAAAAACTGATTCGATATCACGACGTTTATTGCTTGGGCTCGAAAGGTGAAGTGACACACTTCAATATAAAAAACTTATTCTATGGAACAAATCGAATACATTTGAAATGATTGCCCGGTCAGTATCAAAAATATCTAACGAATAAAACCTTACAAATGAAAAAGTTTCTAACTGCGTTACACGAGCTACGCCCTTAGGATAAAGTCGAAACTTAATCACAAAAGCGCAGCGGTAGGCTGGCAATCATATTAAATGTCCCTACCTAAACAACTTAACTTAAAATTTACCTATGCGTGGAAATTAAAAACACGTCCCTCACAACGGGATAGTGTACAATAACATGTCAGTTGCTTACTTAAGTGTGCCAAACTGCACTGTAAGAAAACATGTTATCGTGAACTTTTTCGCGGCAAAACCACGCAAAAAGCCTCGAAACGTGCCTCTAATAGCAAAGGATATTCAAAGTGAACACCCGTCCTGAAGGGATTACTTTTCAAGCGAAGAAAAACTCTGTATTGACAACTTACAACTTCGCCGGACGCTAACGTGTCAGATGAAGGGATACGTCACCGTTATCAAAGTTTCTCACCTAACGTGATATAATTAAACATCTTACCCAATAATTATTTTTTACAATTTTGGAATATTAAATAATAAATAAATCAAATATAGGGATCATAAATCTTCGGCAGAAACCATTGTGTCAAGCAAACACTCTTCGCGAGGCTATGCCCCTTATTGCGAAGTTGATCTCAACCTCAATTCACCATCCAAATATTTTTTTTTTCAAAACCAAATCAGATAATAATTTTGGGATCAGATTTACAGAGCAATATTAAAAAAAACTTATAAAAATAACACAGGCTTGACCACATTGGTTATCTTCATCTTCCTTCGTATTGAAGATGAAGTAGCTCTGCCGTGGACATCATCTTCTCACGAAGATGAAGTAGCTCACCTTCTTATCCCTTCACCGGCAATGCTCGTACAACTCGTTCCAGGTAACATGTAATAATAAAATAAATTTAAGAAAAACCATACTATAATAATCAAGATAATTATTTACAACCTAGCATTAAATGGTTGTAATCTATTTACATGAACTATATCTCTAAATCTCCTATTATTTAACTTTCTAATTACATAATTAACATCAGAAATTTGTCGAACAATCTCATATGGACCTTTATATAATCGACACAATTTCATACTTCTATTACCAATGCGCCTAGGTGTAAAAACCATTACCAGTTGATTTGGACTAAAACGCCTAGTCTTTGCCTTTCTATCATATACTATTTTCTGTTTTAATTGAGCCTTCCTAATATTATTCAAGGCTTTCCGGCATAACATATTATGTATATTATGTCTTCTACTAAAATCAACCTCACTACTCCTATCATCATTTACTCTTATATCTGTCTGAAATAATGGTTCTTTAGCGTACATAATCATATAGGGCGATATTTTAGTACTAGCATGTTTACTAGTGTTATACGCATAACAAACTACCAGCGTTATTGGTGTTATTACACCAATTACGCTGATGATAACCAGATCAGCGTAATTAGTGTTATTATATTAACGTACCAGGAACAATTATATCTTGCTCAAAATGAAAAACTGATTCGATATCACGACGTTTATTGCTTGGGCTCGAGAGGTGAAGTGACACACTTCAATATAAAAAACTTATTCTATGGAACAAATCGAATACATTTGAAATGATTGCCCGGTCAGTATCAAAAATATCTAACGAATAAAACCTTACAAATGAAAAAGTTTCTAACTGCGTTACACGAGCTACGCCCTTAGGATAAAGTCGAAACTTTATCACAATATCTAACGAATAATATATAAAACCTTACAAATGAAAAAGTTGGAAAGTTTTTTTGCAAACCTTTTAACAAATTGAAGAACTGAAAAGATTGCAAGTAAATAAACCAGTAGGTATGTATTCTTTGAAGTACAAAACTTTTATTTATAAGTAAATAAGTATGAAAAACATAAAGGACAATGGACACAAATATACGGAACCTGGTACACTCCACCAATAGCAATGTCATACATATCATTGTATAAGCTTTTTTATCTAGAACAACCTTTAATATGACAGCTTTGTTGACGTTTGCCCGTCCTGAGATGTAGATCAAAAAGTGTGTAAACGTTAAAACTAAATAATCCATTGATATCTCAAGTTTTTAAAGGAATATCTAAGGGCTACTACGAGTATGTCTTCTAAGTACTAGGTACTTGCTGTGCCCGTTAGGGTTCATAATTGTTACTATAATTTTGCATTTCAACCTTATACTGTACCAACTGGATATTGGGCGTAATGATAAACCCCACCAATAGCAAAGTCAAATACATCGTTGGATAGGTCTTTTCAACTAGAATAACATTTACTATGACAGCTTTGTTCTAATGTTTGTCCGTTCTGAGATATAGATAAAAACAAATTAAAACTAATAATAATCAATACTGTAACCTAATTTTCTTTGAAAAATTAACACCAATGTCGATGTTTTTTTAATTTTGTTATAATCATTATTTAAGTCGTGGTGGCCTAGTGGGTAAAAAACCAACGTCTCAAGTATGTGGATTCGATTCCAGGTCAGGCAAGTACCAATGCTTGTTTCTAAGTTTGTATTTACTGTCTAAGTTTATCTTGGACACCAATGTCTGCACAGCAAGTATTTAGTACTAACAAGACGTACACGTAGTAGCACTTTGGCATTCCTTTAAAAACTTGAGATATCAATAGATTATTTAGTCTTAACTTTTACACACTTTTTGATCTATATCTCAGAACGGACAAACATTTCAACAAAGCTGTTATAATAAAGGTTGTTCTCGATAAAAAGGCACATACAATGATATATATGACATTGCTATTAGCGTAGTGTACCAATCTGCTCATGTAATGTATGCATATAGGTACATTTCTATAATAATTACATTGAATTATAATGACATTGATAAATAAATATACATGTGTCATAAACAATACAATAGAATCTATAATAACATGGCTTGACGGAAATAATCTACGCGTAAATCTTACAAAAACTAATTTTATTCAATTTAATACACACAGATAAATCTAAAATCTAAATAATCTGCCAAGCCCTTTTCCCAGCTATTTTCATACAAAAAAAATACGTATATTAGTTTAAAACCATCCAGTAGAGTTGCGCGTTGCCACTCTTGCAGAACAGATAGAAAGAGATAGCAGTTGCTTTGCGTAATTTGTGAACCACGTTATGCAGAGTAGAGCTAATGTTAACCGGATGACTAGGCCACCACGACCTGCATAGAAAAGGCGAAGTATACGAAACGGCATTTTATCGGTATCATGATAGACAAATACGTGTGCCTTCCAGTTGAAGGCACACGTATTTAACGAAAGTCTTGTATCCAATAAAATGAATCGTCTTCGTTAAAAACAATATATCTGCATACCAGTAACTTCCTGAGTATTATTATAGTGTAGATTATTTAAGACCCAAAATGTACTAACACTTATTGCAAATGAATTGAATTGAAAAAAGAGTGAGAGGAATAGAAACTTGGGAGGAGAATACCGGCATCACGTAGCTGCACGCTTTAAACTTTATTGATTAATTTTCCTTACTTCGGCTTACGGGAATCGTCAGATTTTATATTTTTCGTGAACGTTGAATTACTCCCTTCAAAAAAAAAAAAAAATAGCCGCGCTCGAGAAAGTCAAGATGACTTTTTTTTTTACAAGTTTGTAACCTTCCTACTTCTTATCGTCAATCGCAAATTGTCAGATTAGTGGAATATACACTTTTTAGCATATAACTAACTTACCCTATCTTAATCTGACGCGCTGGAGAATGTCAGATGAAAATTTTTTTTTTACTAATCTGATCCTTTATTCTAGACGCGCGGCTGCATATACAGGGCTTATATTTGGTGGAGGTGTTAAATGGGGTAATAGGTACCTCCGTATATACTAATCTGCCGCGCTTGAGTAAATCCCAAAATCCCTTCTAGGCCTCCCCTACTAACAGTACCACCACCATTGACACAAGAATACCCGACTTTCACACCTTGTAAGTATTTTATTGTGGTTTATTGAGTAATACTATTATATAAAAAAATACACAATATAGATAACATTTTTTTGAGTGTATTTATATAAAATACTCTTTATAAAGAATAGAGATTAACTTTACACTTGAATAATGATTGCATCTTTTAAAAATGTTTGCATTTGGTATTAAAGGGGTCAAGTGTTGATTTGAGAACTTTTGTTGTTACTTAACCCAATCAATTGTCTTAGGAATAATTTGTTTACACTGTTGTTCTGAGCTATTGACTTAATTGAAATGTTGTTTTGCAGCCTCGCGACGTACACGCTCTACAAGGAGACGATCTGCCAGCACAGATGTAAGAAGCAGACAGGTTACGATTGAACCGTGGCATTCCGCTATTTTTTCTTTGAAATAAACGTTTTTATCCTTTTCTGTCATTCAATAATGAATCATTTTGTCTGCAAATGATTTAGGATTGCAAAATAATTGTACAGCAAACTACCGTATGGACCAAAATCACCAAAATAGCAGACCAATCGCACACCAATCAAATGTCAATCTCATCAAATTGGTCTTTTATTAGTAGCAGAATGGCCGATATGGTTAAAACTGCTATTGCGATCATATTGCGATTCGATTTTGACATTATTAACTTATGAGAATCGGGCCCCAGTATGAAGAGGAGCGTGCACAGAGAGAGATGGTGAAAAACGCAGAGCTTGCAGGCATCAGGGGAGAATTGGCAGGCATCAGTGCTACCCTGTTGCAGCTGCATAACACAGTAAAGGAATATGTAGATAGGAATTAAGATTTTGTTAGTGTTTTGTTATTAATTTGTTATGTTTACATAGGATTAAAATAAATAAAACTTTAAGTATATATTTTATTATTTTATTAAACTCTGCAACACACGCCTACTTTTCGGTGGTCGCGTCCATTGCCATATAAGGCAATTGCGCGATCACCGAGGCCGACCAATACGTGGCCAGCCGGCAGAGGGGTGCGGGAGCAAGGGCCCGCTCTCACGAGCTGGGTCGCTCGCAAGTCGACAGTCCGACGCACGACGCCATGTTTTAAGAGGACGCATTGGAAATTTTGGTGCCAATGATCTCAATTTTTCTCAGTAAATACAAAACGGATCAAAATACAACTTGGTTGTTTTCAAAACATGATTACGTAACTTTTTTAACAGAGAAAAATATATCAAACACTAGCCGTTCCCTGCGGTATTACCCGCGCCCGGCGTATTTTTTGCCGCTCTGGTACATGGTGAGCAGTAGCGTCTACCTGCACTTGGTATTGGTATACTCATATAAGTTATGCTACCCTGCTACATGGTGAGCCGTTGCATCGAAATTTCGTTATTGGTATACTTTACTAGGGTGAATTATGCTGTCCTAGTACTTTACTTTTGTGGTTCTGCGGCATTCCGTAAGTTGGTTTTTGTTTAATCACTCCCGTCCCGGGAATCTTACTCGCATTTTTTTTTTCCTTATTTGCTCACCGTTTAGACCTACCCTGGACTACGACAAACATTTTAAAACTAAAATCAGCTCAATCGGCCCAGAAGTTCTCGAGTTTTAGCGAGACTAACGAACAGCAATTCATTTTTATATATAGACTAGCTGTTGCCCGCGACTTCGTCTGCGTGGGCAATATAGACTTTTATATAGCCTATGGAATGTCACTATCACAAAGGATCACCAAAGTAAAGAAAGTTCTCGCGCACGTAGCCACAAAGATAGAAGGATGCATTCATAGATATCGTAACTCGTAACACGTGCTCTGAAATGCGACAGGATGGATTGACATATTAGTTGGTTGTCAAATCTAATGTCAAATATTATGATTGCGTTCAGAAATTTAACTTAAGATTTATCTTTCGATTTCTATATAGTCTTATCAAAAAATAATCGGACAGATTATGATTACGATTCGATATGATTAAAATTGAGTTTCTCGAAGCCGACCACTATTTATGTACTATGTATTTTGAGACTATGCAATTTTGTCGCGTTTGTTGAGTTTCAGAACGCGATATTAGATCCTCCAACGCGCACGCGAATTTGAACTTTATGCAGCGGTAATAAATTACAAATTGACTCTCCATTTTATTTTGAAAACGTTTGTATGGGAAATAGAAAAATGCTGTTTTGAAGATTTTCCCGGCAATTATTAGAATTTTTCTCACCTTTTAAACCTTCCCTGGACCTCTAAAAACATTTTAAAACTAAAATCAGCTCAATCGGCCCAGCTGTTCTCGAGTTTTAGCGAGACTAACGAACAGCAATTCATTTTTATATATATAGAGAAGATACCTCTTTTTAAAAAGAGATTCACATATTACGTGCAAACGGGACCCCTCATGGCATCGCACGCGATAGGATCAGCGCAACCCTCACCGACGCCCTCGTCGACATGCAAGACCGGCAACATGTCCAAGTGTACGGCACGCTTCGACGGGCATAGCAGAGATCCAGAAGTCGTAGAAGCGTTTATCGGCTCCGTGGAAATCTACAAGGAGTGTGCATCTGTCCCCGATGACCTGGCACTCCGTGGTCTCCCGATGTTTCTACAAGGCGAGGCAGCTGTATGGTTCCGCGGCGTGAAGGCATCGCTTACGTCGGGGGATGACGCCCTTGCGGGCGATGTTTGGTGTTCTTCGTCCGCCAAACAAAGTGAAGAACGGACGGAGGTGTTCGTCGGTCGTCTCCGCGCACATATGAGCAGGTTACCTTACACTCTAAGTCTAGACGAACGAATCAAGCTCGACATAGTTTACGGTTTGTTAAGCAAACGTATTCGTAAACGCGTAACGCGCGAGTCTATTGAGAAACTCGATCAATTTTCTTCCTCCCTATTTCTAGTTCCTCCCTACCTCCGCCGTATAGTAGGGGCCTACCTGGAGGGCAGATGCGTCAGTTTTCGGGGACGTGACGGTGCCGGTCGGCACCTTATGTCGTGCGGTGTTCCGCAGGGATCGGTCTTGGGACCCCTCCTGTGGAACATCGGCTACGACTGGGTGCTAAGGGGTGAGCTCACACCGGGCGCCGACATGACGTGTTATGCGGACGACACGCTTGTCACTGCCCGGGGGAGTTTGCACAGGGAGGCAACGTTGATAGCCACAGCTGCGGTATCACAGGTGGTGAACCGCATCCGGCGCCTGGGCCTGGAAGTGGCCCTAAACAAGTCGGAGGCCATCGTGTTCCATGGTCCCCGACGTGCGCCGCCGCCGGGATCACACATCGTGGTCAGCGGGGCCCGAATTGCTGTCGGCCACACCATGAAGTACCTGGGCTTGGTGCTCGACAGCCGATGGGAATTCGGGCCTCACTTCCGGCGGCTGACGCCCAAGCTGATGGGCGCTGCGGGCGCGCTATCATCGTTGCTTCCCAACTTGGGGGGACCGAGCGCCGCCTGTAGGCGGTTGTACGTGGGAATCGTGCGGTCCATGGCCCTATATGGGGCCCCCGTGTGGGCGACATGACGGCCGGCACGCTCGCCATCCTGCCCAAACCGCAGAGGGCGATGGCCGTCAGAGTCATCCGAGGGTACCGCACGATTTCCTACGAGGCGGCTTGTGTCCTGGCCGGATCCCCGCCCTGGGACCTAGAGGCGAAAGTACTCGCGTCATTATACCGATGGCGCGAGGAAGAGCGGGTACGGGGCTCGAGGCCGTTGCAGCGGGAGATCGAGCTGCGCCGAGAGGAGCTCCGTCGAGTCCTAGTGGCGGAATGGCGGCAAAGGCTGATGCGTCCTACCGCTGGCCTTGCTACCGTCGAGGCGATCCGGCCAGTACTCGACGACTGGCTCGGGAGAGGGCACGGCTCCCTGTCATTCAGGGTGACGCAGGTACTGTCGGGGCATGGGTGCTTCGGCAAGTTCCTGTGTCGCTTAGACAGGGAGCTGGACGCTCGGTGTCACCACTGCGTCCATTGTGGGGAGGACACGGTGCAACACACGCTCGCTGAGTGTGTAGCTTGGGAAGAGCAGCGCCGTGTCCTCACAAACGAAATCGGAGACGATCTGTCGCTGCCGGCTGTAGTGCGGAGGATGGTCGGCAGTGTAGAGTCTTGGGACGCGGTGCTTTCCTTTTGCGAGGACGTGATGTCGCAGAAGGAATATGCGGAACGGGAGAGGGAGATTTTGACTCCCTTCTCCGGTCGCAGAAGGCGCACCGGGCGCAGGAGAAGGGCGGACAACGCCCTCTTCCGCCCCCCATGAATGGGTCCAAGTGCGAGGGACTTGGGGAAGGTCCCGCCCCTACTCAGTGGACCCGAGGCGGTGGCACGCGCGTGTGTCGGCGCGTGCCACTGAGGCGATGCACGGGGTAGGCGAAAACCTCACAGTGTGGGGCTGCGGAAGAATCTGGATTCCCGCGGCCCCGCGCACACGTGCAAGGAGGACACAAGGGGGTTTTAGCCGGTAAGAGTCCGACATACCCCTCCGCCTCTCCCCAGGCGGAGGAATGAGGTCCTCATGGACTTCCTGGCAGGAAGTCCATATTTGTCATAAAATCTGCAATATTAATGAAAATATAGCGTTAATTCTAAACACATAATGAAATAATCATGTTGGATATGGTACACATTGTCGCTGAATAAGATTCCTTTCATTTATAATAATAACATTTATTTCAGACCAAAATACAAGATCCATAAGATGTTAGTAAAAGAATACTTAACCTAGTGTTAGTTTAAATAACTTAAATTATTATACTATATAATAATTATTACAACGGGCTTGAATAGAGCTGTCCCATTTATCGCACAATGCATTCAGGATGCTATGCGAGCTATCCCGTATTCTCCCCAGGTTTGAAGCGCATCGCTTGCGGTAATCGCATGAAAGCCATCGACTCTAGCCTCGGCAAACATCCTTGAAGCACATCAAAAACGCGGTAGGTCCATAAGCATCCGTTATTGTACTGCGTATCCAGTACAATAACATCCTTTTCTGAAAACTTCAAACACGTCTTGTTTATATTTGATGTAGGTACTTCCTTACTATATGGGGTGCATTTAGAGCAGTTATTACTGCAAGTAAGCAGAGCAGTTATTACTCCAAGTATTTACTGCAGCCGCCAAACAGTCATCATCATCATCATCATCAGCCTATCGCAGTCCACTGCTGGACATAAGCCTCTCCAAGTGTACGCCACTGAGATAGATTTTCTTCACTCCACCGTGCCTGAGGACGTCCTACACTACGTTTGCCGAGGCGTGGTCTCCACTCTAGAACTCGTTTACCCCAACGGTTATCGGTTCTTTGGCTAATATGGCCAGCCCACTGCCACTTCAGCTTGCTGATTCGGTGGGCTATGTCGATGACTTTGGTTCTCTGACGGATTACCTCATTTCTGATGCGACCCCTCAGAGAAATGCCAAGCATAGCTCTTTCCATAGCCCGCTGAGCGACTTTAAACTTGTGGACCAGCCGTACCGTCAGTGTCCACGTTTCGGCTCCGTAAGTCATGACAGGTAAGACGCACTGATTGAAGACTTTTGTCTTTAGGCACTGTGGGATCGACGATGTTAGGACTCGACGTAGCTTCCCAAATGCAGCACAACCCAACCGAATTCTCCTATTCACCTCTTCCTCAAAGTTGTTTCTACCTAACTGCAATGTTTGCCCGAGGTATACATATTTCCGAACAACTTCGAGAACGGCGCCGTGTATCGCAATCGGTTCCGGTAGAACATGTTCATTGAACATGACCTTGGTTTTGTCCAAGTTGTAGAGAAGATTCAGCCAGGTCGTTCAGCATCTGTTGTAGGTCCTGCAGCGTTTCCGCCATGATGACGATATCGTCAGCAAATCGCAAGTGAGAGATGTGTTCGCCATTGATGTTGATGCCGCGTCCTTTCCAGTTCAGCGTCTTGAACATATCCTCCTTGCATTTAGTGAACAGCTTGTCTCACTCCTCGATGCAACGGTAAAAATACCGCCAAACAGTAAAAATACTGTTTGTTCAACCGATTTTGACTTCTATTGCGTTAGTATGTAGTATGATTAATGGCGGCTGCAGTAAATACTTGGTACTGTAACCACTATTTTGCTTTCAATTCCGTTCTTTTGTCTACGGAATAGACGTCAAAATCGGTTGAACAAACAGTAAAAAAGATTTACTTAAATTTCTAATGTTATTTTAAATGGAGTATAGACATACATATATACACTCTTTTGCAAAAAAAGCGGGCACCTATGCGAAAACTTGGTTTTAAGGACTTTACGTGTATTTCATAGGGTTTTAATGGCTGTAGGATGTTACTAGCATCAAAAGGGTTAGACAAGCATGCGTGAGAGTGTATTCTAAAGGATGATGGACAATTTTGTATGAACCCTGGCCTGATAACCAATAAAGTTCTAATGTATATTATACTATTGCTTATACCCTACAGTTACTGAAATAAAACAGTTCATGTCAAGAATTGACCGGAAATAAGTACAGTCGGGCACAAAAGAGTTATACTTTTTGCACGATTTTTTTTTGTTAAAATAAAATCCATAGTAGAAAAATTCATTGTATGATGTATTTTCGTCAACTTATCACTTATTGAAATAAGCCTAGGGTAGACTATCAATTAAAATATCGATCTTAACAAGGCATAATTGTTTTAATAGCAAAACAATACATAAAAACTTTTACTTCTACCACCGTATATTATTTCCATTATTGGAGATACCATTTCCTCGTTCTGCGGCACCAGGATAGTCGGCCCTAGGTTGTCGAATTATTAGAAAAGTAGTGACCCACCCCAGCTTCGCACGGGAAAACACTATTTAACGGATGTTATTACACATACAAACCTTCCTCTTCAATCACTCTATCTTTGAATACAATAATATATTAAAGAAAATAAATAAAGCGCGGGGTGCATGGTGTCAATAGTTATAAATATTTTATTGACAGATATGAGTAGAGTGATTTTCATTTCGATAATATCTTAAAAAGCACCCCACGCTTTTTTTATTATATTATTAATTTATATTCATTGAAATTTTTAACACTATTTTCTTAATTGAAATTCGTTAAAATTTATTTTGTATTTTTTAGTTCGGTTTTCTATAAAAAGCGTGTTTTTTAGTTTTTTTTTAAACTATTATTTATTTTCTACTTTTTTTTGTTTAAAGCTTTTCAGTGATACGAATAGTTGTCACTATCCATACAAGTGGGAAGTTCTCATCAATACAAAGTATATAAGTCCAAACGAGGTATTGTACATATTCAGTTGTCGAGTTCCATCGACTTTCTCTGGTCTCCATCATCAGGTCAGCTCCCAACCTTCACTGTTGCATAGGTCTTGTCAATACAAATAATTTAAGCCCAAACACGAGGTAGTTTACATATTCAGTTGTCGAGTTCGCTCGACTTTCTCTGGTCTCCATCATCGGGTCAGCTCCAAACCTTCACTGTTGCATAGGTCTTGTCAATACAAATAATTTAAGCCCAAACACGAGGTAGTTTACATATACAGTTGTCGAGTTCCCTCGACTTTTTCTGGTCTCCATCATCAGGTCAGCTCCAAACCTTCACTGTTGCAAAGGTCTTGTCAATACAAATAATTTAAGCCCAAACACGAGGTAGTTTACATATTCAGTTGTCGAGTTCCCTGGACCCTCTCTGGTCTCCATCATCAGGTCAGCTCCAAATCTTCACAGTTGAATAGTGCTTTTAGGCGTACACCTGAGTGTCAAGTTTTTACCCTATGTATGCCTACAACTTTCGAAGGTTGCCCTCGATTTCTCAGGGTTTCCATCATCAGATCCTGACCTGATGACTATGGGACCAACTGGCAGCTATTCCGAGTCGAACAAAAAAAGAATCACGTAAATCGGTCTATAAACCCCGGAGTAATCGATGTGTATGTGTAACCTCCTCCTTTTTGGGAAGTCGGTTAAAATGGAATAATTTTATCAAATTAGTGTATTGTCATCAGTCCTCAATAAATCTACAAAGTTTGAACGAAATCTGGCCGTTTAAAGTGGGTCAAAATCGCGCCCAAAGAAGTCGGTTACAAACCTACAAACATACAAACATACAGGTGAAGCTAATAAAAAGCGTGTAAAAACCGCATCAAAATCCGTTGCGTAGTTTGGAAGAGTTAAGCTTTCAAAGGGACATAGGGTTATAAGGACTGAAAAAGTGACTTTGTCTTATACTATGTAGTGATGCACAAATAGTAACCAAACGGGTGGTCAAGTCCGCAAGGATACATGAGGGGTTTAATCTCATCATATGGCACATCAGGCTTGTTAGCCAGAACAGTCGACAGTCATTGGTGATGATAGATTGATGCCAGCACACCTCCAATTCCACAGGATTATATTTCAAAGCAAGTACTCACGATAAGCATTAAATGGGCTATGAACTTGACTGAACTGATTCGAAAAATCTTTCAGTGGTGGAAAAGCTGCGTTATTTATAATAAGAAGATAGGCTTTCTTTATATACCATACGTGCCAAAGTAGTTTAATTCCATAGGCAGTCGTAGGCTTACAGGACTGATATCTCTTTTCCCCAGTGGTTAAGAATGTTCCACCCTTAACAAAAATTGAATTTAAGCTATTATTTGATGTGCAAATGGATATTATTGGCTATGCCAGTTAAACTCACTGGAACAGCGGAATAGTTACACCTTACGATGTGAATACTAACTGTTATTTTTTTTTAATATGGACACATGCACGTCCTGACTGATATTGACAATAATATAATGCACTTAACGCCCTCCCATACAAAATGAAGTGGTTCAAGTCCATGGGCTGTCCTACGCTATCAAGTGTCATATCTTCGTTCTCCGGTGGTTTACAATATTTTGCCCATAATAAAAAATGAAGCTTATGACATAAGCTATCATTTGATGTGCAAATGGTTTTTATTGGATATACCGGTAAGACTCACTGGAATGGCGGAATACGTACACCATACGTTGTAAATACTACCTGCTAAATAATCTTTTTTTTTTCAATAAACTTGGAAAATATGAGCACAGACACCTTGTGTGACTCGTTCTGACAATTATTGACAATAATAATGCACTTAAACATCCCTCCCATATGCAATGAAGTGGTTCAAGTCCATGGGCCGTCCTATGCTATCAGGAGTTATATCTTCGTTCTCCGGTGGTTTACAAGGTTTTGCCCATAACAAAAAATGAAGCTTAGGGTATAAGCTATCATTTGATATGCGAATGGTTTTTATTGGATATACCGGCCAATTTTACCCATCATCCTTGGAGGAATTTTGGAGAAATGTTAAGAAAATGGTTAAGCCTTGCTTTGGACTAGTTCCTGGCAGAAAGTTCGTCGGCGTTTTGAAAAGTTATTGACGTCAATTTCAGAAAACTGATAATGCAGTTATAATTAATGATTAATGGACTTTACTTTTACATCAAAACATTTTTTAAGAACTATGCGTTTTTGATAAAATTTTCACCTGCTCTAAATGATCTATAGTGATGATTGATGGCAATGTTAAGAGTTTCGGTATTTTTGTGTAAAGTGATCTATTGTTTAGATATTGTACCCATGCGGTTTAAAATATCCCTTTCTCATAAATAAACACAATTTTAGAGTAGTCTCAGTACTTTGGACTGCGACAAAACCAATTTAAAGTTAGCAGTGCCGATCACAACTCGTCTAGTGCTACCAGCTTAAGTTAAGTACCAGCTTAAAGCTGGGTACTCACTTAGCAGTGTAGCACGTACCCAGCTTAAAGCGGGTACTCACTTAGCAGTGTAGCACGTAACGTATCAGATACGGTATCAAGTGAGTACGTACGTAGGCACGAGCCCGCTGCGAGCCGCTCGCGCATGGAGCGCTGTAAGCTCGCGTTTGTTAAGAAAATACTACCCGTGGTACTACTGTCAATATTATAGGTTTTTTTCAACCCTTTTGTTGTCACAGTTGATATTGTCATCCTAGAAAGAGATTTGAAATATATATATATATTTTAATGTTGATATATTTTGGTACTATTTCGTAAATAGATCTGGTAGTTGTGAAATTTTTCATTGCTCAAAATCGACAAGAGTCAAAAACACTTAGTTTTTTTCACAAATAAGTATTGAATACCTTGATCTCGTGGGATTAACTTGATGTATTTTATGCTATCGTTGTACTTGGTGAGTATTTCCGTCGGGACTCTCATAATTTTGTCCTACTCGTTTCTTGATCATCGCTGCCGATCAAACCACTCCTTAACCGCCTTTCATGTTAACGTCACGGTCCCACGCCGTAATTTACTCGCCTACACACAGCTGCAAGACTTCTAGTCGGAGATTGCATTGCAATAAATGTCTCCATTAAGAATCATAAAACTGCTACCTACATTAGACTAAATTGTGTCTCGATGACAGCAGGTTGCATTATACTTTTATTGCGAACTACAAGTTTATATTTAACCACATGAAAATACTTATCCTTTTTAAAGCACAGCGGTGTTCTATTCTATGATACCGTCGATTTGTATCTAAAACTGTACCTGCGCATCCTTTTGTTTCAGTCGTTCCAGTAGTTTCCATAGTCGAAAGCGACGCAGGCACGCTGGCCAACTTAGGAGTACTAGAGGAGGGTACCAGTGCCCTCACTCTGGAGTGCCGAGCTCATGGCAACCCCAGACCCTACGTGTGGTGGACCAAGAACGGTCAAGACGTCGCAACCAACGGAGCGAAGCTCATCCTTGCTCCAGTTTTTAGGAACCATTCAGGTAAGGGCTGGACCAAATCAAAGATCTTGTTTTTTTTTTTATTAATCATATTTACAATAAATAAACTCTTTTGTAAAAAAAAGCGGGCGACTATGCGAAATTTTAGTTTTAAGGACTTTACGTGTATTTCAAAAGATTTTAATGACTATATTATGTTACTAACATCAATAGAGTCAGACAAGTATGCGATTAGGATTACTACTTAGCAGCAGCACGGGTTGAACATTCAAGGTGGTGTCGACGATGTGTGACTAGCTACGATGTGTGTAACTATTTATCTAAACAAAAGAAGTAAAGTTTGTGACGTTGTGGAAATCTCTGGATCTAGTCAACAGATTTGGAAAATTATTACGTAATTCTCACAGGAAACAAAGGTCTGACAAAGCTGTCATTTGTACATTTTTTTTTTGACAGCAAGTCTGTCAAACAGTTTTACTTACCATGGATAACGTGGTGTCTAGTTCACTGGGTTGAAGAGATCAGATAGGCATTCCAAGTAAATATTGGTACTCAAACAGATTCGGTTTGACTGGAAGCCAACTGGAAGAAAAATAAGTGCTGTGTATACTGTGCGTCACTGTAGGTCCCGGCTGTCATTGAACATCCTTGGCAGTCGTTACGGGTAGTCAGAAGCCAGTAAGTCTGACACCAGTCTAACCAAGGGGTATCGGGTTGCCCGGGCAACTGGGTTGAGGAGGTCAGATAGGCAGTCGCTTCTTGTAAAGCACTGGTACTCAGCTGAATCCGGTTAGACTGGAAGCCGACCCCAACATGATTGGGAAAAGGCTCGGAGGATGATGTATACTGTGCGTCACTACTGCACACCGGTAAAATTCGCCTTTATAAATAGCACTTACAAACGTTCGCTAAATAACATAATTTGTGTCACACGTAGGTAAACAGGACAACAGTAATATCAATACAGTCAGCCACCCTACTGACGCCATCTGCCCCCGGGTAGAGGCGACACACGCGCCTCATCCGCCATTGTAACGGCGGTAAGTTGTCCTCCTTCAGTACCACCACGTCCCCGCAGGCGAGGCCTTGTTGCCCGGTGCGCCATTTGGTGCGCTGCTGCAACTCGGAGATGTACTCAAGGCGCCATCGCTCCCAGAAGTGCTGCCTTATTTTCTCAATAAGCTTGTATCGGTTGGTCTAGTAGCAGTGATGGGCTTCGTCGGAATAGACGTAAGTGGTCTCCCAATTAAGAAGTGGCCTGGGGTCAGAGGAGAGGGATCAGTAACATTGGACGAGAGAGGAGTCAGCGGACGTGAATTAAGAATAGCTTCGATTTGCGCGAATAGCGTTTCTAAATTTTGCTGATTTAATTCCAGCTTCAAATATACCACCGAAGTGGGTGAAATATGCGGGGCTAAATACAAATTTAATTCCTTCAGAAGTAGCATAATCACTAACAGATTGACGGCTGGATCTAAGTAAGCAATCTGCCTAGTTCATTGTTTGCACCCACGAAATTCCTGCCGTTGTCGCAAAAGAGCTCATGACATTTTCCTCTACGTGATATGAAACGCCTAAGGCATAAAATAAAAGCTTGAGTACTTAGTTCACTCACCAGTTCTAAATGTATTGCCTTTGTACTGAGGCAAACAAATAAACATAAGCAACATTTAGTGATACGATTACCACGACCTTTCCGGTTACTAATCTATTAAATGTTGGCAGTTTGGCATCAAACCCTATCCATGCTATTTCTGCATGGCATTGATAAATTATTATATTACTAGCTGTTGCCCGCAACTTCGTCTGCGTGGGCAATATAGAATCGTCAAAATACTACTTATCCCGTAGGTGCATTCTTTCACGTGACAGTATAATTAGGATTAGCACTTAGCAGTCGCATAGATTCAATGATCAAGGTTGTGTTGTGGATGTGACCATTTATCTAAACAAAAGAAGTAAAGTTTGTGACGTTGTGAATATCTCTGGATCTAGTCAGCCAATTTGGAAAATTATTACGTATAGTGCGTAAGTCATTTTCACAGGAAACAGCTATAATCTATGTCTATATGCTTTGAGTCTGACAAAGCTGTCATTTGTACATTTTCTGTAGCTGCTGTGACTAATGAGATGCCAGAAAGTCTGTCAGTCTTACCATGGATAATGTCTTGTAATGTGACTGGATTGAAGAGATCAGATAGGTAGTCGCTCCAAGCAAAATATTGGTACTCGAACAGATTCGGCGACTGGAAGCCAACACCAACATAGTTGGGGAATAGCAGGATGGATGATGAAATGAGTCATCATCATCAGCAGGCGCATAGGGTAGGATAGTTTCACTTACTCACTATGGTAAGGCTGACCCCACATTAGGCGTGCGCGATCCTCGGGCGTGTGCGTAGCGCGGGCGTCGCGAGCGCGCTGCGTGAACATCGCGTTTTGCTGCCCTGTGGCATGTGTGAAGAGTGCAAGCGACGCGCTCGAGGCGAGCACGCGGCGCTCGAGTTGCGTTCTTACCCCTTCGCCCGCTATCAGTTAAACGTCAAGGAGAGCGGCGCGTGCGCGCCGCGAGCGCGCTACAAATGCCGCAGGGCAGCAAAACGCGACGCTCACGCAACGCGCTCGCGACGCACGCGCGGCGCCCGCGCTACTCACACGCCCGAGGATCGCGCACGCCTAATGTGGTGGCCTAAGCCGGGACTCCACCGAAATGTTTGCATTAGTTCACGAATAGGCAAAATGTACGTATCTGAGAGAGTCCACTTCATGTGTTCGTACTTGAAACCTGCAGTTTTGCCAAGATTTTCAAAATGTACGCTCGCAATTTGTCATTTCTTGGTGGAGCCAGCAAATCAAAAGAAACATAAGTGTTGTATACTGTGCGTCACTACCGCACACTGGGAAAATTTCGCTCTTGCGGAGGACGTTTATATACCATATTTTGTGTCACACGTAAACAGGACGACAGTAAGTATCCACCGAAACACTTTCAAAGATCTGATGAACGAACAAATCAGACCTGACTTGGTCACCTGGGGCCAATCAGAGCTCTATGAAGCGATACTACGCTTTGGTTCCTACTGTTATTGTGGTTTCTGAAAATTTATTCACCTCATTCAACGATGAATGTAATTCTGATGGTACTAATAAGAACACTTTGCTTAGCGCAGAAGCTGACGTTGGCAGGTCAACTCTTTTGACTTCTCGAATAGGATACCATTGGTTTTTGTGCAATGCACACCTGCAATGCATTCTGGATTAGGATAGGATATAGGTGGATAGGATTTGCAACAGAGAACAATTCTGTCTTTGTAATTGAATGATATCAAACGTAGTTTTATATAAAAGGTGTTTTTTTAGACTTGGCTCGGGTCTAACTGAGACTGTTCGTAATCGTGAACAGTGTATTAATTGCGATCGGAAGTTGAAAGTAAGCATGTCTCTGGTATGCGACGCGTATTTTGTACGTTTTCAGACGCGATAAGGCAGCTCCCATTACTTATCTGCATTTTGTATCTGGGCTGGTTTTTAAAGCTACAGAAGCCTACATTATCTCACGCTTAGCAGCGCTTGCGAGAGATAGATCCTGATTTCTTCTAGGATTAAGTTTTCATATTTTGCATCAGAAAAAATAATACTACTCACTCAAAGTAATTTGTTTAAGGCCACCACATTAGTGGAAGATAAGCTAAACTATGTTTATGAAAAATCCTGATATGAACTCCATCTGTAACTTTAAATTATAATTAATTGTTCCACTAAAGTCATCATTTTGACATAATGTTCAAAAATAATTTAGATGGCACCGTTTTAAATTTGGCTGAGATCTATTAATTTTCCTTTCATCAAGGTAATAATTATAGTTGGATTTTGATGTGGCACGGCAAACTGACAAACACTATTGAAATGTCTATCGAAAAATTACACTACGTGTTAAAATATGGTGAATTACGGAAAATACACAACTCCATCTATTGAAATAATAGTATATAAAGAATGTAAATGGTAATTCATTGTTATTTACCACCTCGCTTCTTGATGTATTTTATTTACCACAGATGGAGCTACTTTAACCTGTACTGTTTTGTCAAACAGATTGCGTGTCGTAATATTTTACATCTTGAATTCACTAAAATAATCATATCTTTTGATAGAGTGAACCGATTTCGATGAAACAAAGCCTAAGTAATACCCCAAGTTACGTAGAACTTTTGTATATAAGCATTGTCTGCATTAAATTCGTAGATTTTACGTGAATCCCGAACAAACAATCACTTTCTACAGATTTATTATATGTATAGATTAATATTTGACATTCGATTTGCACTAATACAATTTTAATTTAAATACACTTATATAATACACTAATATAATTTATCTCACTATTTCGCTAGTTTAGAGGTCGCATCTAAGTATTTATTTTCATTTAATTTACTCACCTGGGGTATGGCCCACGGAAATCACACCGACTTGTTTGTGATAGTTCTCAAGTCTTGTACACCATTACTTTCCAACAAACACTTTCCACAAAATTGCAGTTTTACAAAACATCGCACTCATTACATAATTCTTGCGTATTGCGTAATACTTGGGATAAGCGCCGCCATGATTTTGGTTTATTGCATGACATTTTGATATTGACACTCACATATTTGGCATGGAATGAAAAATCGGCAAATCTGCGCGAGAGGCTTCCCGAGTGTTGCCAAGGTATATCTATCTATTTAGTCGATTTTAGTCTGTATTTATTTTTTCTATTATGCTATCTGTTTAGTTTATTTTTAAAAGGTTTTATTCAGCTTACCCTGTTTGTTTTATTTATTATTTATTTGCACCTTATTTAATTCTTGCCCCAGCAGACGTCATCGCGTTAGCTTCGGCTCTCGCTGAAAATCAGCGCTGAGGCTTTTGTCCTGTACAGGGTCTCAGCATTATGCTGAGCAAGGGCCGTTTCACGTGGGGTGGGACACATATTTCCCATTACTGTTTTTTAATTGTAATTCGTCTTTTCTTGTCTTATTTCTAACGACTGTTACTTTCTTTTTAATATTATTTTTGTTTACTGTTTGTAAGGCTGTGTCACACGCGTGCGTGAATAAACGTATTTTCTTTCTTTCTAATCATGAAAGGCCCAGCAAAGTCAACTCCACACGAGTAGAAAGGAAAACAAGCATTCGTACGCACTTCGGGTAAATGACCCATTATTGGCTGCGTGGTATTGTTCGTAGGCGCACGCAAACAATACCACAAAATACAACAGAAGTCAATCTACATATAAAGCGCGTTCGAGTCACGCAGACATAGGTGTCTATGTGTGCGTGTTCACAGACGCGCTGTCTCAAAACAACTCAAAACAGTGCGAGCGCGGCTGCCGCTTTCTTGAGATACGCGCGTCACTCACAAGGTAGGTAAATGTGCACGCGTTGTGATACCTACCTAACTGTAATTTGACTGTAATATTTTTAATTTTTATAACAAAAGAAAAAGTACTAATAATGGAGCAACAAAAAAAGTCGAATTATAATTGTTCAGTGGACGGTTGTTTTAATACAACAATAAACAGTTTTTAGCCTGCCGTATTACCTATAGTATGTACCTACTTATTTTCTCATATTTCGATGGTTCGTTTAATAAACGCAGTAGGTAGGTACAGTTAGGTGGGTAGGTAAGCGCCCCGGCGGCCTCTGGCCCAACCTCCCAACCTACCCTCAAAGATTATTATTACTAGTAGGAGTTGATAATTTTTGTGATCATGGCGACAGTATGTTGTAAGGTAGACGAAATAAAACTCGCACATCAAGGTTTCTGTAGGTAGAAGCAAGCTTAGATCAGGGACTGTACCAACCCATTACATACAATTTTTTTTTGCAACTAAAGAGGTACTTTGTTTTACATTGTGTTTTACGGTTTCTGAAAAGGTTCGTTATCTCGTTCAAACGAATTTCCGTTGAAAGTGTTTATTAACCTCTTGTATGCCACATTAAATATTTTATTATTATTGGTTTATATTTCATTTTTAATGTTTTACTCTCAACAATAAATCAAATAATTAGATACGAGTACCACTACCACGTTAGTTTTATGCGCATAAAAAAGTTGACAACCCTAGCGCGACCGCCGAGTGGCATGAAAAGTGAAGTACATACATGAGATTGACTTCTGTTGTATTTTGTGACAATACATTGTCTAACTACAGTATTTATCACGCACCGACGCTAACAGCAGCTGTTGACCTGAGTGGAACAAACGTAGATGTTCATTAATCATTATTAGCTTGGTGAAATGATGTTTTGAATGTAATAGTATAGGGTGCTTTTTATCAAAATTATAATTTGAGTTTCCTAAACGACCACCCACACGAACTATATCGTTCTTATCTACAAATGGAATCAACTGCAGCAATTTACTCTTTTGTGGTAATTGTTTTCCTTGCTTGAGTAACCCAATTTCAAATGAAAACGATTTTAATTGGCATATTTTAATTAGCAACATCACTGAATTATTTATTTCATCTGAACATAAAGGGCCTGAATATTTATGTTTGTTTTTATTGCAATTATTAACGAAACGTTACACATACGCAAATGTTCTACTTAATTTATTGAAACTGGAGTACCTTTTGAAATCTATATTTAACGTACTTAATAATAAAATGTACGAATAAACAGCTAAATATTATATTCAGTGTTTAGAGATATATAACTTATGTGGAGCTAATAAAACAATCTTTCACAACAAGAAAACAATAAAATTCAAAGCAGCTCTGATTCAGTTAATTGTTTTTTCATAAATTAATTCACTGTTAAGTTAGACTTAATAAACAAAATTAAAAATTTTGAAAAACCCCCGACGGTAAAAATCTTATTGAAAAATAATAAAATAACTCAAAACCCCCGACTTAACCCAATTATATAGGAATATCCGTCGGGGGCTGCCATTAAACCAGCTAAAGGATTCCTAGTGTCGTGAATACAATTATTGAAGAATTGTAGATGTTTAACCATGACATAAAATACACTCAATTAATTATTGAATTTTCATATAGAAAAGGCAGCCCCCGACGGTTATTCCTATATAATTGGGTTAAGTCGGGGGTTTTGAGTTATTTTATTATTTTTCAATAAGATTTTTACCGTCGGGGGTTTTTCAAAATTTTTAATTTTGTTTAATTTTATTTCAGGCTTTTTAGAGAGCATATACGAATTATAGTCTATATAATATGTTATTGCAATATTATTTTGCACTGATATTGTAGCGCCCGCTAGTGAGTTACTGGCGTAATTTTTATTATTTGGGAACATGCATTAAGCACGTACACATTGCTGATGAAAACAGAATTGTAATCAGACGTTTTGATTATATTGCAATATTGTTTGGCACTAATATTGTGGCGCCCCCTAGTGAGTTATAGCCATGACACCTATCTAAGAACATGAACTCATCGAACTCAAAACCGTTATTGAAAACCGCATCAAAATCGGATCATTATTAGTTTAGAAGGTAGGTGGGAACATTACTTTGCTGTTTTGCTCTAATATTGTGGCGCTCTCTAGTGAGTTACAGTCATGACACCTGTCTAAGAACATGAACTCATCCAACACAAATACGTTATTGAAAACCGCATCAAAATCAGATCATTAGTTTAGAAGATAGGAGGGAACATTACTTTGCTGATTTGCCCTAATATTGTGGCGCCCTCTAGTGTGTTACAGTCATGACACTTATCTAAGAACATGAACTCATCCAACACAAATACGTTATTGAAAACCGCATCAAAATCAGATCATTAGTTTAGAAGATAGGAGGGAACATTACTTTGCACAAACGCACATCTCTCACCCTAAACGCATATACCAGCTCCGTTCCATCGTGGGTAATAAAGAGAGAAACGTTTATTATAATTAACTTGGCTACGTTTAATAAGTCATGGAATAGGTAATAATTATTACTTTTTCTGCATTTTATTAGCTGTGATTTTAATTAGAATTGGGTATAATTTAGGTGGTCATCAAAAATATTTTTAAGACTCTAAGCTGAGGCACCAAATAAAATAAACAACTCCAAAAAAATTTAATTGACTTTATTAAAAGGGCACTAAAGTATATAATGCTATGATCCAAAAAAAAATAAAATAACATCACAAAAATCGCAAATCTCGCACAAATATTATTTTTGGTTCCCAAAATGGATTAATGGTCACCAAATTCTATCCAACTAAAAGATTAATATTACTACCAAAAAGTTAGTGACGAAAACGAATCGCTGCAAAACCGACTCCACTTAGTCTTGTCTGCCCTACCCCTAGAGTGCAATTCAAAACCGCGTAGGCGCGGAGGGGCGACGCGGCCTGCGAGCTGAGGCGCAGGTAGTTTTAAGGCTCGCCGCTGCGGCTGAGGCTGGCCGGCGGAGCCGGCCAGCAAGCCGAAGCTGCGGTGGTGAGCGTGAAAACCATCTGCGACGATAAGCTCGCATGGGACCGCCGGAGCCCTGCAGCGCCGGAGCCGTGACAGAAGCCATGCTTGCTGCATGTTGCGTGCTTACATTTTACTACTGAGTTACACACAAATTCATATAACAATAAATAAGCGACGTATGTTTGGGAACCCTAGTATATTAATTGGTATTTGGGAAATATTCTAGCGATCGTTAGCTTTTTCAGTCTAACAAAAATGACCAAATTAGGAGTCATGGTATTACATAATTGGTAACATCTAAGTAGTGACAATATATAATATTTGGTGTAAAGTGTATTTTAAAGGCGTCCATATATTTTTTTAGTAGTCAATAATACGAAAAAATGGTTTTATCTAATAATATTTTTGGAAACGTTATTTGGTGACCATTTATCCATTTTGGTAACCGTTTAGAATTTTTTTGGTAGTAAAATAGGTACTTTTTAGGGTGGTGTTTAAACATAAGCCATTAGAATTTATTAACTTTCGTTTGATCTCTCTATTCTGTTTTGATTAACTACCTCTGTGCTACGGTATTGCTTAGTTTTTTGTGTGAGCCTGTTTAAATGATTAGTCGCTATATACTTGCCTAATTTGTCTGATTTACTTTAGTTAATCTCTATCTGAATACTACTGCAGGATCTTTTTGGATTCAGAAGGATGAGGACTAATTTATTTTTTAATTTTGATCGCTGTCGAAGTGTTATTGATGGCCATAATTAAAGCTCAATACGATAATTAAGTTTTAAGTATTGTCGTCAACAAATTAAGAGCTCGTTTCACACGCATGGGTAGGAATTAATTGCATGGTCCGTTCATAATTGGGGACGTTATATATCATCCTTACTCATTATTACAACTTACATACGGAAGTAATTCTGTCTAACTGCCACACTCAGAGTCGTTTAATGGTTACTTAAGCCATTCCTTAGTGAAGGATTTGTATGACATTCCGTCACTAAGGAGTGACTTAAGTAATCATTAAATGTCTCTGAGTGTGGCAGTATCTGTGATAACTAAAGGCAAAGTTTTCAATCATTACTTACTTACTGACATATTTAATACAAAATCTGTCAAAATGTCAAACATGTTTCTCAGATAAAAGTTATCAGGCGATTGAAAAATCGGTCCTAAGCCTATTTTAATTTGGTAAACAGATATTATGGAACATGAGAAAGGAACTAAGCTAATTTTTATTCGTGTAATAGTTTGAAGTAGTACCCTCGGGATGTGTGTACAATTATATAATCTTTCTATCCGGTTTAGATATAAATGTTACAGTGATAAAAATTAATTTTCATCCCACCATCTCGGAAAGAGTAGTTTTACCCTTTGATATCTGAGCGCAAAAGCCGTTTTTATCCTCTAGAGCGGCAAAGTGATTTGAATTTAGAACATCGTGTGCAATACTCCATTTGTGAAAATCTTGATAAGACTTTTCAAACAAATACATATTAAACAAATAAAATACTGCTTAAAATAATTATTCAATTAATTAAGTAATTTTTATTATTGTTTTTACATAGATTTTTGACCTCGTTTCATTTTTAAACTGAGTTTTCAAATAAGTGAACTTTAATAGGTACTTCTTTTTAATTTGATACTCATATGTGCGCGCCATTTTGTTTTTAAATTTCCTCGATGAGGTGGGATGAAAAGTTACGTGTTGCACTCGAGTGCAAGATTTTTCACCTTGTGCTTTTGATTCCTCGCTATCGCTCAGGATTCTAATTATTGAAACACTCGCTACGCTCGTGTTTCAATTTTAGAATCCTTCGCTTGCTCGGTCATCAAAATTGAGCCTGCGGTTAAAAAGCAACTTTGCACTCTTGTATAACAAATAACTATTAACCCTAGAAGCCTAATCTATTTCGAACGTACACAAAGCCTTAACATACGTCTCAGAGGCGTACACATATGAAATCCCCGATTTTAGGTAAATTATTTAATTATTATTTTTATTATTGAGCAGAAATTTTAATTTGGAATATAAACTAAAAATAAAACAACACTGTTATTAATTATAACTATAATTACAGTTATTTATTACAACAACAAAAACAATATGCATAAATTAATACAAAAAAAATTAACTTCTTCAAAATCAGCTAAAACATACATATTTTTCTGAATACCAAAATTTTTTTTACGCTAATATACAATGTGTCCCGGGGATAAGTGACCGCCCGAAATTTTTTGAATATTTGTACAAAATTAAGGATAATTTCCTTTATATTTGGGACTTACCGCCTTTGGTTTTTTTTTTAATGATTTTTTTATTTTTTTTAGTAAATCCTGTGACGTGCTGCAGTTTTTTTAAGATATTTCCTAAGTTTTTACACCTTTTTAAATTCTTTTTTCTTTATTGACTAGCCGACATCATATTTTATCAATTAAAATTTTTAAACATAACAAAAATGTAATAAAACATTTATTAGAAAAAAAAGAAAATAAAAATTCAAAGAAAATAACGCCTTTTTTTTTCAGTTTTTTCCAAAATAAGTCCAATAAATGCCCCCTTAATATCACTTTCTTTTAATTTATTAATAAACTACATGATATTTCCTACAATAGCTCAGAACAATGTTTGCTGCTATTTCAAACAAATGCAAAAATACAGTCAGTTGAAATTGACTCCTACTCGGTAAAAAAAGAGCAAAGCCTGTTATTAACAGGCCTGACAATAAAAAAATTTTAATGATTTTTTTCAAAAATATAAAAGAAATTATCCTTAATTTTGTACAAATATTCAAAAAATTTCGGGCGGTCACTTATGCCCGGGACACATTGTATATTCTTAGAGCAAACATTACAACTAATCAGATTTGAGTTTTAACAGTTGACCAAATATGTCCATTCTGAGTACGATTACGAACACGATAAATCCGCTCCGCTTGGTAGGTGGTAAAACACGGTCTGCACCAGATGGACCAGCTTCTGCAACAAGGGTAGGGTCGGTTTCTTCAGAGGCTCCAGATTCTTGTAAAGACGAAACGTACTCAGATACTTCATTATTTTCGTCCTCGCTTTGAACGTTGTCGATAATCTGGTTATCCTCAACTTCGAAATCTGAATCTTCCTTAAAAGGAAGTCTTCCTCGTTCAAAATTGCAAAAATATCGTCTTCGTCTAATACATTAGACCGTGACATATTTATACCTGAAACAACGCCGAAAAAAGATATAAAATATACGAAAAACAAGCAATAGTAAAATCACTCAATCTCAGTTAAAAGTTACACAAAGCCTAAATATACGTCTCGCAGGCGTGCAACACTTCGATAAATCAAAAATGGCGGGACTTACCTCAACGATTCGGGCACCATCCTCTAGCTCCCGTCGGCCACGAAGATAACAGAAGAGCACCACGCGCTAGCTTCAACCGTTAGAAAAAAACAAACGATATTCGAATGCGTGTACGTCTCGCAGGCGTAGATTAGGCTTCTAGGGTTAAGGGTGCAACTCGTGCCTTTGCGCATAAAAGTCTAACAGTGACCTCATTTTTGTCATTTATTGACCGTAAGTATACACATGAGGCATATGGTTTCTGTGACGCATCAACGAAACAATGTAATTCTATTGACATAGGGTTATCGCAAAGAACATTTCTGCTAATTTTAATATTAGAAATGAACTGCAAATCTTCTTATATATAAAAATGAATTGCTGTTCGTTAGTCTCACTAAAACTCGAGAATGGCTGGACCGATTTTGTTTTTTTTTGGTTTTAAAATGTTTGTAGAGTTCCAGGGAAGGTTTAAACGATACGAAGTTCGCGGGATCAGCTAGTTAGAAATAAATTTTAACCACTTATCTAATAAATTTTGTGGTATGGGGTCGTCCCAATTTAATTTAATGACCCATAATTGCTGTAAAAATATTTTAGTTTTAATAATGCATGCACTAATTAATCCCAACGGATCAAATATTTTACAAATAGTAGCTATTACGACTTTCTTTGTAACAATTTGCGGTGGCGATTCCACTTTCGAAGGAAATTGAATAATGTCGAGTTTTGGAGAATAATTGAAACCTAGCACGCTGGACTCTTTAGTCAAATCTACCGGGTCTAAAACACTATCATCACAATCAAGTGTCTGCAAACAGTTAGTACGAATCTTTCTTAAGGGAAAACATGCTGACTCCAAAATTTTCTTAACATTCATATTGTATACATGCTGTAATTCACTTTCACTATTCGCCCCTGTATTTAAATCGTCGATGTAAAAATATTTTTTTATTATTTCCGCGATGACGTCATCATTGCATTCCTTAGCTAATTGTAATAAACTTCTGTTACTCAAAAACGGAGCGCTAGCCATTCCATACGTTACTGTATTTAATTGCAGAATCTTTAAATTGCCGTTATTAGCCCCTGAGCCGTTATTAAATTTGGTTCCGTACTAACAGATGAATCCCTCCACAAAATTAACTGAAGGTGACGCTGAGATTCATGCAAAACGGCTTGTCGGTAAAATTTATCAATATCTCCTAAGAGAACAAACCTGTGCCCGCGAAATCGTAACAAAATTGAGAATCAATCAGACTGCACTACTGGGCCTACAGCCTGTATGTCATTTAATGACTTCCCAGATGATGTTTTGGCCGCGGCGTCAAACACTACTCTCAATTTCGTCGTTTCACTGTTCTCGCGAAGTACACAGTGATGTGGAACGTAATTACCAAATTTTGGGCGATCTACTTCACTTAAATGACACAATTCTTTATATTAATTTATAAAACTAGTGTATGACTCCTTGAGTTTCGGATTTTTATTTAATTTTAATTCTAAATTTAAGAAACATTTTTTAGCCATGTAATATGAATCACGAAGACTAGTTTCAGGTTCCTTTAAGGGCATACGTACACAAAACCGACCGTCGGATAATTTATTTATTTATTTACTTAATTAGAACGGCCGCAGGCCAATTACACTAATTAAGGACATCTCTAACACACTGACTTCTCACAGTACTTCAGACACACAGACAAGATTTTCTTCCATCCATCGGCAAAAATATCACAATCTGTACCGTCCAAGAGAGCGTTGAGCGCGGAAAGTGACCTCGGAACAGGTGAATTAGCACGGGCCACAGTGCGACAGGCAGGAACGGCGAAAAGTTTGTGTTTCCTGCCACGACAGTAATTATTCGGGACGAATAGCCGAGTTAGCTTTTCGTGCAATTCTGGTGCGAGGATTTTACCGTGAAGGATTTTGCACATGGTTCCGATCTGATCATAATTTCTCCTGACCTCTAAAGAATTATACCCAAGGGTACCCAGAAGGAACTTAGTGGGGTACATGAATGGATAATACCCATACATCTGCTTAAAGAGAAATCTCAGGAATGCCTTCTGCACCTTTTCCAAAATTAAAATGTATGTGCTTTCATACGGGTTCCATACCGCGGCACTAGTTTCGAGTTTGCTGCGTACGAGTGCGTTATAAATAGTTTTCACTACGCTATTATTGTGGAAGTCCTTTACATTTCTAAGTATAAAACCTAGCCTACGGAACGAGTCCTTAGCAGTTGCAAGGATGTGGTCGTGAAAGGTCAGCCCAGGATCAAAAGTGACACCTAAATCTTTTACACCAAGAGTTTTATTAATTTCGACACCGTCCAATTGGTAGCTATAACAGACCGGCTGTCGCATTCGTCCAAAAGTCATTGCTAAGCATTTGGACGAATTAAACTCCATTCTATTATCAACAGCCCAATTGCACAGTGCATCAATATCCGCTTGAAGAGCCTCACAGTCACTTTGGGATTTAATCACCCGATATAACTTCAGATCGTCTGCATAAAGTAGACATTTGCTATGTTTAATGACTGCTGGAAGGTCATTAATCATGATCAGGAATAAAAGAGGGCCAAGAATAGAACCTTGACTTACTCCAGAACGCGTGTGATACGGTTTAGATTCATAAAAACCTAGTTTAACATATTGTTGCCGGTCCCTGAGATAATCAGCTAGAAGACTAAGTAGTCCCGGATCAAATCCAATGAGGTTCAGTTTCATGAGAAGGACATCGTTATTTACTCTGTCAAATGCTTTTTTAAAGTCGAAATATACTACATCCACCTGTTCGCGCTGGTCTAGGCTTGCAGATATAAATTCAACAAGAATCAGTAAGTTCGTGTTAACTGACCTCTTTGGTCTAAAACCATGTTGCTCATCACATAGATGTTTATCAATTTGCGAGTATATGTAGTTATGAAGAATGGTCTCAAAGACTTTAGCTGGTGCTGATAAAATAGCAATAGGGCGATATTCTTCAACTACGGCTTTTTGGGCGCTTTTGGGAATTGGCACAACTCTAGACACTTTCCATTGAGGAGGATACACACCCATTTTTAGGGCTAAATTAAGGATATGATGTAACGGTTGGCATAAATATTTCTTACCACATTTAAGTACTGGAGATGGAATTCCATCGGGCCCTATGGAGGTGGAAGCCTTTAGTTTACTGATACCATATAAAACATTTTGTGGTATAATGTTTGTGATACTGATATGATTGCTATTGTTATTATTTTTATTTCCAAGTGCCTGTCTAGTATCAAGTAGTGGAATATCTGGTAGAAAAACACTAGAAAAAAAAACTTGCGAATGCCTCTGCCGCCTGGATGCCCGTAAGAGATTCACCATTATGATTTACAGTGGGCTCAAAACCACCTTTCGATCTAAGATTCGAGATGTGTCGCCAGAATCCACGTGGGTTAGTTTTGATTTCAGCACCAATTCTTTTCATATATATTTCATAACTACTCTTGACTCGGATTTTGAGGTCTGCCCTTATATCAGAGAAATGTCTGTAAGCCTCAGCACAGCCAGTGCGTTTCCAGGCGGAATGTAGCCTAGATTTACTACGTATGTCTTCTATAATATCTTTGGTGAACCACACTGGATACAATCTATTCTTACGTTTTTGTCGCCGATGTTTTGGTACACAAATGTCAAAGATTTTATGGAGAGAGATATAGAAATTTTGAGTTGCGTCGTGAATGTTTTCTGACATCGTTACACAATCCCATGACTGTTCAGCGAGTAAAGACAATAGCAAATCGTAGTCACATTTTTTGAAATTCCAGTCCCTGGAGATATCTATGTTACTAGGCTCAGTCAGATTGGAACTATGCACAGTGACAATTCTTACCTGAATATCCAGAGGAGGATGGTAAGCATCCGGGTAAACGATGCCTTCGGTAGCAGCAATTATAACGTCTTGTACCTCTTCGCTCTCCCGGAACAGCGCAACATCTAACACTCCTCCATGCAGATTTTTTCTCATTCAAACCACAAAAAGACATAAAATAACAAAAATAATTTCTTATTGTAATGGACGAACTATTTAAGTTAAGATCGCCTACTATTAACACAATTCCTTTAACATTATTAATAAATGATTCAATTTTAGTAAACCACTGCATATAGTCAGCATCTTTTGCACTAGGTTTTATGTACACCACACAAACGTATACAACACGTCCACGCCATGTAAAGCTAGCCCATAGATCTTCCCCACCAGTAGTTTCAAACTCAGGGCGACGACGTAATAAGATTGGGGCGCGTGCCGCTATCAAGACACCTCCGCAAGGCGTGCCTCTGTCGCGACGCAGCACTGACCAGTCGTTAGACGAGACCTCCATGTCTCCCACTGAGGAATCCAGGAACGTTTCTGTAGCCGCAACGATATGATGATCTAACAAGGATAGGTTGTTGCGCCACGTACTTAACTTGGTTTTAATGCCACGAACGTTTTGATACAGGATGTTAAGGTTTTTGCACTTCCTGATTTCTCCCGGTAACTTCGTCACGAAAGGGCTGCTGGGGATTATTACTTTCACGAGGCAGCGCGCTTACTTGGTTCTTGTCTTTGTTCGTGGCAGTAGATTTCCTATAGAAGATCCAGGGCTTTATTCTTGCATTCACAGGCCAAACGTCGGCCGAGTAACACTTGTCGTAGCAAGCCAGCGGTACACCAATTTTAAATGATTTATAGTTTCCCTTCGGTGTAAGTTCTTCCACTGTACAGGTATCAGTATTGCACAAAGTGTGAAGGTATTTCTGAATTTCATCAGCTGTTGACTCCATATTCCACAGATGCAAATGCTTGCGAACTTCAACTGCTTTCAGGGACGTCACATTAGGTCCAGCGGCACCATGAATTGATATAGCGCGCCGAGATGGTTTCTTCACTACTTCGGACCACGACTGAGAATTAACCAGGTTATAATTGACGGGAGCCATCGGTTGGCTAATTATTTTAGATGTGTCGCTCAAGGCGGTAACAACACAGGTGCTGGCTGGCATAGCGTCGAGCTGTAAGGAGACGTCGGTAGGCACCTGCTGTTCTGCGCTGCAAGGCGATGTTTGAGCCTTATTCCGATCTTTTTCGATAAATTGCAGTCTTCTCCCAAGTTCTGTGATGGTATGTTGCATGTGAGTGTTTTGCAGCTTCAGATTTTCAAGAGTTTCTTTGACTACCTCGTGTTCAGTCACAAGATTTTTTAATTGGATTCTCTCGGCGTTCATTGAGTCTTTCACACTTTTAAGCTCATCTCTCACACCTCGCAGTTCTTCACTTATTAGTGTGCTAATAGTATGATTAATTTTCGCAAGCATGCTGTCCAGTTTCTCATCTAACAGGTCGTTCACAATAACGCGCACTTCATCGGTAGTGAAAGTACTGCCTGTGGTATTCGGGGGTGAATGTAAGGCTTGTCTCTTATTTGCTCTTACCGTAACATTAGCGTTAAATCGGACAGGTGTACTGTCGGATAAGCGAATTGTGTTTTCTATAAAGTCAGTTTCACAAAACCGTTCCTCTAATGAGTTTGTTTTTGTCTGTGCAGGCAGTTCTTCAATCTCCCAAAACTTCTTCAGGGAATTATCAATATTTGAAAATTGATTGAAATAACAATAGACCTCAGACTTGGATTTACTGTTACCGAGTGGGATACCGGATACCGAGTGGAACCTAACTGTGATTCTTGTAAAGTAGGTTTATTAGACCCTAACTTAATTTGATTAGTGCCAATAATGTTCCAAAAAACGTCAGCTCCTAAAAGCATATCTATAGTGGAAGGCTGGAAGAACCTTGGATCCGCTAGTTGTATACCACACGGAATATTTAACTCGTAAACGTCTATTGCCACGCTGGGTAAAATACCTGTTATCGTGGGCACTAGTAAACAAGAGACCGGAGTACTAAACGTAGATGAACAAGATTTAATCGTCACGACACACTTTCCTTAAATGTTAGTTTTAATATTATTAAGACCGCAAACCTTTAAGGTTTCACTAAAATTCTTATTGAACCCTAATTTCTCTCTCATAGTTTCGCGCCTTAAACTTTTTGTTATTCAACTCATTAACGATTTCTACTTGAGCTGTTATGTACACAATAACGTATGAGTCATCGTCGTAGCTGATAACGTAACTGGTTCAGTTTGTTGACTATTTGCATTTTGCTCTGAAGAAGACTATTCAAGTTATCATTATGAACCAAAATATTGTGTTTACCTTTACATATTTTGCAAGAACCCTTTAAACGACACTGATTGTTCAGGCGCAGAACGCCTTCAAGAAAGTTAATAGCAACTAGTTGCGCTCAGTCGTAATATTAATGTTCTGCGTAGGCGTTTGTTTACTCTCATACAAAATGAAATATCCTTGCCCTTGACATATTGTACGTGTAACATCTCGGTTTTTAATTAAATGTATATTTGAAACATTCGGGACTTTGATTGGCACCAGTATATCCTCTAAAGATATAACACTGATAACTATTATGCCCACTACGTAAGCACCTAGTGCACAATTTTAACCTTTTTACTTCGCACATTCTCTCGTCACAGTTCATTTGTTTGAACTTGGGACATTCATAAACAAAATGATTCTGGTTACAAACAACACCATTGATATTTTGCCGTTGTATCCGAAGCAGCCAAAAATGATTTCACCTGTCTTTTATTTTGAGAGTGCATAAAATTATTATGTTCCTGTTTATCGGATCTATTGTAATGCGTTGTCTCCAAGATGTCTACTCGATTACGTAAGAACGAATAAAATTGATCTAACGTCGGTAAATCCGATAGACTATTTTTATATTCTTCCCATTTTATGCCAGTGGTGGAGTCCAGCTTTGTTGAAACTATAAATATCAACAAGACGTCCCACTAGGAAGCCCGAGAGTGTGCAAAGAACTCAAGTTTTTAGATAAGTGATCAATTAAATATCGCAACGCTTTGAATGATTCCTTCACAATTGGTTCAATACTTAGTAACGACTTAATGTAGTTATTTATTAAGATATTTTTACTATTATAACGGTTGCATAAAATTTGCCATGCTTTTTCATAATTATCAGCGGTAAACTCAATTGATCTTATAACGACAGCGGCACTATTTTCTAAGCTTGATCTAAGATAGTGATATTTATTAATTAATGGAATAGAATCGTTTTTATTAACTAGGGAATCGAAAGTGTCCCTGAACTCAAGCCATCTTAGATAGTTCCAAATGTAGATAGTATCCATTGTAGATAGTTCAAACTTTAGTCAGTATTCTCAACACTCTATACAGGGTTATTAGTAACACACTAGCAACCTTGCAGGACTGTATTACTAACATCATAATCTACAACTTTAGATGTATGACTTTTTATAAAACATAATACATTTGCCAAAAACAAACATACAATATTTCATTGTTCTATCTAACACAGTGGTTCTTAACCGGTGGTCCGCGGACCACTGGTGGTCCCTGGAGGCATTCCAAGTGGTCCGCGAAGCTTAGCTTCGCGACGTTGCTATACGTTATCTAACTTAATTTTTATCGACTTATAATTGCGAGCGGGGGTTTTCGCATGGACGTATATCGGTGTGTCGTACCTAGTCCCCCCCATTCATGAAAATGTGTGTTTGGGCTACATTTTACGTAATTTTGGTTTTGAGTCTTAAAAAAATAATTAAAATTTCGCGCTCGCTTCGCTCGCGTATTCAGAAACTATATGCCCTTATTTTTGCATTTGTCAACTAACAAAAAGTTAAGTATGTTTGGGCTACATTTTACGTAATATTTGGTTTAAGTCCGATAAAAATTTCGCGCTCGCTTCGCTCGCGCATTTGGAAACTACATAGCCACCTTTTTCTTTATTTGCATTTGCTTACCTACACAACTGCCGACATGCGTTTAGCTTTGAGTAGAACTTACCCAAAAAATCAGATCTTTTTTTTTATAATTAATGAAGAAATGAGTACTAATTTAGGTAAACCGATGAGGTGGTCCGCGGCAAGACAAACTTTAGTCAAAGTGGTCCCTCATGTCAAAAAGGTTAAGCTTTTAACACGTAGCTTTTAACTATTTTATTATTGTATGTATTAGTTTATAAGTATTGTACTGTCATTTATTTATGTATTGTATTTTCTATGGGCCCTAGTTGCCTGAAATAAAGGAACAAATAAAATAAATAAAAAGGTTAAGAACCACTGATCTAACACATTTCAACTCTATTTTGCTATAGTGTTAAAATTTGCACGCCTCCACCATTTCTTCACCAACTAATGACCCGATCGAAACCGGTCGAGCGATTAGTCGACCTTAGAGTGTGTGGACGAGTCGAGATTATCACACATTACAATGAATTCGTTTGGCGTAGAGGGTTTGCACTTTTAGAATGAATGCAAGATCTTTACCTACCCACGCCTCCCGCGCACTATTGTCGTACCTAGTCATACTTTTGAATTGGTAACAAGTCAAATAAAAAAAAATATCGTCTTCTTCACGTACTGTGTGCCTCGGTGGACGACCACTATCCCTGATGGCATGCCGGAATTGCCCGTAATCTCGTAACCACTGTGTGGCGGCTAGTATTGTTTGCAACTCAGCGAGGTTTTCGGGATGTTTGGGAATCGTATGGCGTATTGGCGACAGGCTTCCAAAACATTGTCACCACACCTAGCAAGTCACCATTTCCGTGTACTCGACATTTTGTTAGATCCTTTTATTTTATACGGGCAACACTGCTGCCACCGTGATGACAACCCTTGGAAGATTTTGACAGATAGAGCGCGCGCTTCCTTCGTGGACTGATAAACTATGTTTTCTTACGATTGATATTAAATTGTGTTTTAAAAGTGAATACAAGAAGTTATTGTGATACGAATTGACGTTTTATTTCTGATTAAGGCTAGGAGATCATACCCTAGCTTATAATTTGAATATCGATACGCCATACTGTAAAGATAATTTACGTTCGCACAACCGAATTTCGCTACAAGGACACGTATGACGCGACGCGGGCGCATAAAAACGACTGACGGCCGCTCGTAAATAGGTCAAGTTCAAACGCTCCCCCGCCGCCGCCCCATCCCCGCTCCCCTCCGCTGTCTTTTGTACTACTGTTTACCTAACTAGCGCTTTCTTTTGCTTTCCATAGACTTCGTAAATTTTAGAGCGTACACTTGAAATATTTTAATTTTTGTGTGAAAATTTTGATGAACTAAAATCTGAGAATTATTAAAAGTCGTAGAACAAAAGTTTTAGTTTATCATATTAGTGATACGGTCCCAGTGTGTTACCTATAACCCTGTATATGATGATTTTTACTTACACAGTCCGATTAGATGTCTCGGAACCATAATTAGCCATAATGTATCAAAAATCTCGATTGAAAGAGCTGTTTGAAACGAGCATTAATTTCGACACTGACAGTTGATGAATAATTGACAGATGACAACTTTGATATTTTGACAGTAATTGCTACATACCGAATGTTTTTATTGACGACTAGCTGATCCCGCGAACTACGTATCGTTTAAACCTTCCCTGGAACTCGACAAACATTTTAAAACCAAAAAAAGTAAAATCAGTCCAGCCATTCTCGAGTTTTAGTGAGACTAACGAACAGCAATTCATTTTTATATATAAGATTTATTTATTAATGATTATAACCTCAAAATCAGAGATTGTTTTCATTTTTTCAGAATTCTCATAAGTGTCCGTTTTAGGTTCAATTGAATATATGTATACATACATTATCTACAACCCAAAGAGTAAATACAGCTCCCTGTTGGGTCTTAGGCGAACTATGTATGGACGACGAACAATGTCCTTTATAGTAGGTAACTTTATAGAATTCATGGAATGTGAACCTTGATTGGACATACTATACTATACTATACTAATTCGCACATGCGATCAATTATGGTCAATCCAGTTATAACGGTACCGTCGCAGTGATCCAGCCGCCCTGCCGCAGTCACCACTTGGATGCTTGCTGGATTCGCACACCCACAAGCCAAGCACTATACAAGAGATAATCTCATAATTGTGTAACGTTAAATAGTATATTCATATCCACGCACAATTATACAACACAATAACACTATTACATCACTTGATACACATAATATTGCATAATAATATATGTCACATGTAATTGGCCGCGGCATTGACATATATTCTAGCGATAGACAAGAACATCCATACAAATAATTTACCCGCTTATGTCGTCTGTTGACATCTTGTTGACGTATTGTGACATGTAGTCATCACATTGACATATAACTATAAGTCATCCTCATTGATGTTAATTGCAGAAGTGACATAATATTTTCGCTCGTATTTTGCCTACATTTTTCATTACTCAAAAAGTTTATATCTAAGTGAATTCAACATCATGTAATATATCAAAAAGTTTATTTATATCTAAGTGAATGCAACATCATGTAATATATTAAAACCAGGAACTTATTTATAGGGTTGTTTAATATTAATTACGATGTTTTTTTCTTAAGATCCTATCACATAGACCTATCACAAATTTTCGCGAATTTAATTATTTTTTCTTGAAAGTAAGAACATACCATGACAAAGTGAAGTCTGTTTTCATTGATATTTTACCTACTGCCAGTTTTATGGCACATCTGTTTCTGCACGATTTTCTTAATCCATAATTTAAGATGGCGGGCGGGAACAAATTAATACATATTTGTAAAATCGAATTATAAATGAAAAGTATGATAATATAAGCGTTGTAATAGCATGAACAGCGTGTAATTTTACTAACTTGACTCTCGAATAGTTTATATGTGTAAGTTTATACCTTGATATGTATTTCTATTTTATAATTGTCGTTTCATAGACATCCATCTGACCCAGGTGTCAAAATCGCTCTGATTTGCCATTTTGGGCAATGCATAGTCTGCAGTGCATTTCAGTGTGGTAAGCTTTTTGTTCGGAACGTTCTATCTAGTACGTAGTACATATATATCGATGGGCCGGGTTAACCTGATCTTTAACACATGACACTTGCCGCGCTATCTATGGTTCGAGACGCTCATTGGTCGACTATTTTAATTTTTCACTCTTTTGTTTGTCTATGTCTTCTGTCTGATATTCTCGTATTGTGTTTTATTTTGTTTTTACTTTGTGTTTTTCTGTTTAGTTTACATCGTTCTTGTAACTGTTTCAATTTACATTACTTATATATATATATGTATTTATTTATTTAGTATATTTATGCCGAAACAGCGTTTAAGTCTTATAGTTCCGGCAAGGACGTCACTGAAAACCAGCGCTGTTGTCTCGTGCCTGCGTGCGCGAGACACAGCATTTATGCTGAGTGCTGTCCCTTTCACGCACGAGTGACGCAATTGCAGCGTTTTTTTCGTGTTTGTCCACACTTCACCTTGATGTGTACTAGACCTTATTGATGAAAATGTATTAGTTATTTATAACGGGTGATTTTTTAAGAGGTATAGGATTTGATTATCAAAAAAAACACTAAAAATCTGAAAAATTTGATGAAATCTTTATTGGAATCGATAGAACGATCAATATAATTTAGTGTTTGAAGATGATTTCATGCAAATGCTGGCCGCGGCTCCGGTTTAGATGGCCCATTCGCAAGGCCCAATTTCGGCACACTCTCTCCAACATATCAGCTTCAATATTGGCTCCCAGTGCGTCAATCGTTGCTGGTTTATCCCTGTAGACATGAGCCTTAACATGGCTCCACAAGAAATAGTCCAAAGGCGTTAGATCACACGATCTAGGCGGCCAATTGACGGGCCTAAAACGTGAGATAAACTGTTCACCGAAGGCGGCTCTCAATTGGGCCATTGTTTTGCGTGCCGTGTTGCATGTGGTACCGTCTTGTTGAAACCAAATGTCAGGCATGTCCAATTCTTCCATTTTGGGCAAAAAAATACATAAGGGTGAATTTCAACAGGTCCAATAAAATCTTCATTTCCGTGGATTTTTTATACTTCAACTTTAGAACAAGAAAAAATAGTGTTTACTAAAGTTTTTGATAAGATATGTATTCTTACTTAATATCTAGTAGATAGCTTAAAAAACTAACGAGATATACAAGACTAAAATTTTCATGCCACGGCGGTGAAACTTGCATGCACGGCAATGAAACATGCGTCCATGGCAATGAAAACTATTCCTGCAGCCATCGTTTTGACATATCTTTCTCTTTCTTTTCTTAAATACTCCTCTAGTAAAACAACCTAAGTGAACCTGAACCTGAAGTGGTGTGTGTGTAAGTTTATCATTTTGTGAGGTGAACGTGGAAATATCTTTTTGTAGTTGACTATATAGTACAAATTGTTTTTTTTCTTAATCATGCCGTGGCGATGAAAATATAAGTCACGGTAATGAAACATGCGGCCACGGCAATGAAACGAAACTGTTTTACAAGGCGTGTCAATGAAAATTTTTTCATTGCTGTGTATTTTTTTTCATTTCCATAGCAAATTTTGACCACGGAAACCACGGCAATGAGAGCACGGCAATGAATATCAAGGCAAAAACATCAAAAAACTAAAAATCTGTTAATAATTCACAGTAATTAACACGTCACAAATAAACATAAGATAGATGGCATTGTACCGAATGATCAATTAAGAGGACAAACTTATTCAAACAGAAGTAAGACCTATCCACGGCGATGAAAGAAAAAATGTCCAGTAATAAAAAAATTACATACTTGCATTTATGGCGCGAAAACGCAGGCACGTGCACACGTCATTCCACGTCGAACACTTGACGTCCACTAATATGCAACATTTAGCGCACAGCGGGAGGGATGCAAACCGTTAGAAAAAGCAATATTCTCAAATATGTTTAGGACATGGCGATGAATGGTAGTTCTGGGACAAACTATTTTTTATTTACCATTTGTTGTATTGTTTAAATATTTGAACAAATGTAGTCCGTAACAATACTTTAACTATTCACGAATCAAATAAAAGTAGGTTTTAATATAAATAACTAATACATTTTTATCAATAAGGTGTAGTACACATCAAGGTGACGTGTGGACAAACACGGCAATGAAAGATTTTGAGGTTTAATTTTTTTTTTTTTGGAGAACCAATTAACAAAATATTTAGTGCTACACATAGATTACTATTTCACCTACTTAGAAAAAAATATTAGAATATTATAACAATGATTTTTAGTAGTCTGCCGTGTAGCGACGGCTTAAGAATACATATGTCGCTACCCCTTCTTCCAGTGAGTGTCGTAAAAGTCGACTAATGGAGTATAAAATGCACCAAACACCAGTGCAAGAGAAGGAAAACTCGGAAAAAACCCTCTATCAACCCGTCTGGCCAGCGTGATAGCAGTAGGCTAAATACCTCTATGAGCAGCACAAAAAAGCCACGGCCCCTAGTTCCCGGCAGTCCCGCTATTCCCGGTCACGGTGGCGACCGTGGTTACGGTGGGACAGGGGGTGCGAAGAATCTCCGGGTTACGGGAGGCCACCAAACAAAACTGACTCTGGCGACGTACAACGGCCGCACGCTACGGCTTGACTCGCATCTGGCGCAACTCGAGGTGGAACTTGGGAAGATTAGGTGGGTTACATATTAGGGTTATGTGAAGTTCGAAGAGAGGGGGAGGACACCATAACCCTCGAATCAGGTCACCTAATGTACTTCCGAGAGGGAGACCAACAATCCCAAGGTGGCGTTGGGTTTCTGGTTAATAAGTCCCTAGCTGATAACGTTGTGGAGGTGTCTAGTGTGTCGAACAGGGTAGCGTACCTTATCTTAAAGCTCACCGACAGGTATAGCCTCAAGGTAGTGCAAGTGTACGCACCGACCTCGACACATTCAGACGATGAAGTGGAGGATATGTTTGATGATATATCAAGGGCCCTCCACTTCACTACAAAGACCCATTACACCGTTGTCATGGGGGACTTTAACGCTAAAGTGGGAGTACAGATTTGCGGCGAATCGGCAGTAGGATCCCATGGATTTGGAAGCAGGAATCATAGGGGGCAAATGCTCGTCAACTTCCTCGAACGTGAGGGGCTCTTTTGATGAACTCTTTTTCAAAAGCAGCCCCAAAGGAAGTGGACGTGGCAAAGCCCGACACTATGACTAAAAATGAGATTGACTTCATCATGACGAACAAGAAGCACATATTCAGAGACGTCTCCGTGATCAATAGGTTTAATACCGGTAGCGATCACCGACTTGTCCGAGGCTCTCTGAATATCAACTTCAAGGCTGAACGTTTCCGTCTGATGAAGGCCAGGCTCCGACCAACACTGCTCCAAACCATGACAGGATCTGAAACGTTCCAGTCAAATTTGGAGAACCGATTTGCCGCCGTGGAAACCACAACAGACGTTAACCAGAACCACGAATATGTGGTTCGGATCCTCAGGAGGAAGGTTCGAGATTCTGTAACATGCAGCGTAAGGGCAAGAAATCAAAGCTTTCGGAAGAGACATTAGGGCTTATGAAGAGACGACGTGAAAACCCGCCTGTCACTTCGTCAGCTAAGCGGGCTCTAAACCAAGAGATCAACAAGCACGTACGACGCGACCTCCGGTGCTCCAATACTCTTGACATTGAAAGAGCAATTGAGCTGAATCGGGGTCAAAGGTGTTCGTACAATCTCTTGGAAGAAGCCACTTGACGAAGCTGACCACAACAAGTGGAGAAGTCGTTTCTTCGGTGCCGGCAGTCCTTTCGGAAGTGGAAAATTTCTATGGCCGGTTATACGCATCGCATGCATCTCGACCTGATCCCGGAAATGAGGATTCTAGAGCCACATTAACGCGCCATTTCACCGAAGACCTGCCAGAAGTCAGCAGTGGCGAAATCGAGATCGCTCTGAGACAGCTCAAAAATGGAAAAGCCCCTGGCGAGGATGGCATTACAACAGAGCTATTAAAAGCAGGAGGAAAGCCCGTACTGGGGAGCTCCAGAAGCTTTTAATGCCGTCCTGTTTGAAGGAGAACTCCAGAGGCGTGGAGTAGGAGTGTTGTCGTCCTGTTCTTCAAAAGGGAGACAAAACCCAGCTGAAGAACTATCGACCCATTTCCCTCCTAAGCCACGTATATAAGCTGTTCTCAAGAGATCACGAACCGACTTGCGCGAAGACTCGACGAATTCCAACCACCGGAGCAGGCTGGGTTTCGGAGCGGATACGGCACCATAGACCACATCCACACAGTGCGGCAGATTATACAGAAGACCGAAGAGTATAATCAGCCCTGTGTCTAGCATTTGTGGACTATGAGAAGGCCTTTGACTCGGTTGAAATCTGGTCTGTTCTGGAGTCCCTGCAGCGTTGTCAAGTAGATTGGCGATACATCCAAGTGATGAGATGTCTCTACGAAGCCGCTACAATGTCCGTCCAAGTACAAAATCAGCAAACAAGGCCCATACCGTTGCATCGAGGAGTGAGACAAGGGGATGTTATTTCCCCGAAACTGTTCACTAATGCAATGGAGGATATGTTCAAGACGCTGAACTGGAAAGGACGTGGCATCAACATCAATGGCGAACACATCTCTCACTTGCGATTTGCTGACGATATCGTCATCATGGCAGAAACGCTGCAGGACCTACAACAAATGCTGAACGACCTGGCTGAATCTTCTCTACGCATCGGCCTACGGATGAACTTGGACAAAACCAAGGTCATGTTCAATGAACATGTTCTACCGGAACCGATTGCGATACACGGCGCCGTTCTCGAAGTTGTTCGGAAATATGTATACCTCGGGCAGACATTGCAGTTAGGTAGAAACAACTTTGAGGACGAGGTGAATAGGAGAATTCAGTTGGGTTGGGCTGCATTTGGGAAGCTACGTCGAGTCCTAACATCGTCGATCCCACAGTGCCTAAAGACGAAAGTCTTCAATCAGTGCGTCCTACCTGTCATGACTTACGGAGCCGAAACGTGGACACTGACGGTACGGCTGGTCCACAAGTTTAAAGTCGCTCAGCGGGCTATGGAAAGGGCTATGCTTGGCATTTCTCTGAGGGATCGCATCAGAAATGAGGTAATCCGTCAGAGAACCAAGGTCATCGACATAGCCCACCGAATCAGCAAGCTGAAGTGGCAGTGGGCTGGCCATATTAGCCGAAGAACCGATAACCGTTGGGGTAAACGAGTTCTAGAGTGGAGACCACGCCTCGGCAAGCGTAGTGTAGGACGTCCTCAGGCACGGTGGAGTGATGACTTGCGCAAGACGGCTGGCAGGAGCTGGATGCGAGTAGCCGAAAATCGATCTCAGTGGCGTGCACTTGGAGAGGCTTATGTCCAGCAGTGGACTGCGATAGGCTGATGATGAAATGATGATGATTTTTAGTACCGATTTCATCGATGCCACGCAATTTTTGGTCCCGGGAAATTCACCCATAAATTGGAAGAAGTGCGCGATGCACTCTCTTAACCGAGCACGCATTTTGATAGCAAAATTCAATAATTTGAAAGCGTTATTCGTTCGTAACTCGATTCATAGTTAAATTATAGACCAAACTGAACAAGTTTGACACTAACACAAGACACGATTCACGCGTGATCTATCAAAAACAGTGTTGCCAAAAAGATACCAGCAAAAAAATCACCCTTTATTAAAACCTACTTTTATTTGATTCGTGAATAGTTAAAGTATTGTTACGGAATACATTTAATCAAATATTTAAACAATACAACAAATGGTAAATAAAAAATAGTTTGTCCCAGAACTATCATTCATCGCCATGTCCTAAACATATTTGAGAATATTGCTTTTCCTAAGGGTTTGCGTCCCTTCCGGCGCTAAATGTTGCATATTAGTGGACTTCAAGTGTTCGACGTGGAATGACGTCTGTGCATGTCAGTGGCGAAGGGTGGTTTAATGAAATAGGGAAGCCGCAGCAAAAAAAAACTGGGGGGGGAGTACTCAGGGATGGGGGGGAGAGGTAATGGAGGTAATTTCTCAGTCCACCTTTTAGCACTGACTGAGAGACTGATAGTTTGAACATGTTTTCTCGAGGAATTCGGCAGATTATTAATATCTATAAAACTTTATTATCTTTAGTTAGGTAGGTATATTAACTACTAGAATCTGAGAAAAGTTGGCACTAGAAACAATACCTTTTAAGTATTTAATTTACAACGGCCTGTTAGCCATTGATATTTATCGTAAGTATGTGTTTCATAAATCCGTCAGGACGTTAGAAATTTTAATATTGACGTATTATTGGTAGGTAATTCACCCGAGCGGCGTGCCTGAGTTTTAAACACGTTTTTATTCTCAAAACTTAACCTTGAAAAATAAGTTCCTTCCTAAAGTGAATAATCTGTCGGAAAACAGTCTAATGCGATAAATGCTATCCTAGTTAAGTTTTAAAAGTAGGTACACTAAAAAGAAACCTGATGCAAACTGTCTGCGTATCAAAATTTCAACGTAGACGTAGGTCCCTCTATTTTTTTCACTACTCACACTACTTACACTGAGTACCAGGTCACAGTGCGATTGCGGGGATTAGTAGGGAGTAATGATACTGCCAACTACTTGATCAAAATTATGTACTTGGTGAACACAAAAATTATCAATTCCCAAGTAGGGTCATTAAATCGCGGAGAATCTTAACACCGCGATTCAGGATTTGCATAAAAATGCACAACGCCATCTATGTTGACATAATGTAACTACAACACTTAAACTAACATAAAATATTGTACACACACGAACTATGTTATTTCTAAATGATACACACACTAATTAATTCAATTAAGTAGTACAAAGAACAAATTGTTAATGGTATTATCTAAAACAAAATAAGAAGAATGAGAGTGAATTTGTCTGATTTGTTTGTTTACATATTTGAGAGCGCTAAGCGCTGTCACTCCCGCGTAGACAGATATAGCTACTCTACTCTTGACGCGTTCTTTCTCGTTCACTCGCGAGTTTTGATTGGTTGGAACCCGCTCCGTGAGCCGGCTTACCGCTCGCCCTTATGCCGCGAACATCGCGCGGCGCGGCGTGGATGACGTCACGCAAGCGTAGTTTTGTATGGAGGAGGAAGCCGCGGCTTGTTTAGTAGGAGCAAAATGTTTCAAGTAATTTATAGACAATTTTTTTACGGTGGTAGGCGTTTTGTTATACCTACATATTTAAATTGTGTGGTTTAAATGATTATATTAATTATACCTATACCTATATTATAACTTATACCTATGCTTCTTTCTTGAAATTCGAAAGGGAAGCCGATGGGAATCGGCTTATAAGGACGCCTCGCCACTGGTGCATGTGCCTGCGTTTTCGCGCCATAAATGAAAGTATTCAATTTTTTTTATTACTGGACATTTTTTCTTTCATCGCCGTGGATAGGTCTAACTTCTGTTTGAATAAGTTTGTCCTCTTAATTGATCATTCGGTACAATGCCATTTATCTTATGTTTATTTGTGATGTGTTAATTACTGTGAATTGTTAACAGATTTTTTGATGTTTTAGCCTTGATATTCATCGCCGCGCTCTCATTTCCGTGGTTTCCGTGGTCAAAATTTGCTATGTCAATGAAAAAAATACACGGCAATGAAAAAAAATTCATTGCCATGCCTTGTAAAACAATTTCGTTTCATTGCCATGGCCACATGTTTCATTACCGTGACTTATGTTTTCATCGCCACGGCATGATTAAGAAAAAAACAATTTGTACTATACAGTCAACTACAAAAAGATATTTCCACGTTCACCTCACAAAAAAATTATAAACATAATAATGGATTGATTCTTTCTAGAAAGCCAAGATGGCTAAACCGGAAGAGGAGAGAAAGGAAAGAAAAATACTGTCTGAAAAAACGACGTGAAAAGTTCTTTCATTGCCATGGACGCACGTTTTATTGCCGTGCATGCATGTTTCATTGCCGTGCCATGAAAATTTTAATCTCGTATATCTCGTTAGATTTTTAAGCTATCTACTAGATATTAAGTAAGAATACATATCTAAAACTTAAATCAAAACTATTTTTCTCGTTCTAAAGTTGAAGAATAAAAAATCCACGGAAATGAAGATTTTATTAGACCTGTTGAAATTCACCCATTTATATGTAAGTGAATTCAAAATAATTTAATATATTAAAACCAGGAACTTATTTTTAAAGATGTTTGAATATTAATTACAATGTTTTTTTTTTAATAATAATTAAATCTTAGACTTGCAATTAGGGCTTTCAATACCGGTATTACGGGATCCCGTAATACCGTGATCACGGATATATTTTGGCATTTTTTCAATACCGGTATTGATTGAGGAGCCAATACCGTGATTACGGTATTACATCTTTTTATAATTTTAATTATTGTGGTTTGTTGTAATAAACAACAGGAAGTTGTTTTAAATAAGATAAATAACTACGACTCGTAAGATGTATGTACCAACTCGTAATCTTATTCTCACACTTCACACTTGTGTATTAAGCGCCAACCCGCCCAGCATACCCGCCCGCTGATAGTTCTTCAGCAGGGTTTTGTCTCCCTTTTTGAAGAACAGGACGACAACACTCCTACTCCACGCCTCTGGAGTTCTCCCTTCAAACAGGACGGCATTAAAAAGCTTCTGGAGCTCCCCCAGTATGGGCTTACCTCCTGTTTTTAATAGCTCTGTTGTAATGCCATCCTCGCCAGGGGATTTTCCATTTTTGAGCTGTCTCAGAGCGATCTCGATTTCGCCACTGCTGACTTCTGGCAGGTCTTCGGTGAAATGGCGTGTTAATGTAGCTCTAGAATCCTCATTTCCGGGATAAGGTCGAGATGCATGCGATGCGTATAACCGGCCATAGAAGTTTTCCACTTCCGAAAAGACTGCCGGCACCGAAGAAATGACTTCTCCACTTGTTGTGGTCAGGTTCGTCAAGTGGCTTCTTCCAAGAGATTGTACGAATACCTTTGACCCCCGATTCAGCTCAATTGCTCTTTCAAAGTCAAGAGTATTGGAGCACCGGAGGTCGCATCGTACGTGCTTGTTGATCTCTTGGTTTAGAGCCCGCTTAGCTGACGAGGCGGGTTTTCACGTCGTTTCTTCATAATCCCTGACGCTGCATGTTACAGAATCTCGAACCTTCCTCCCTGAGGATCCGAACCACATGTCCACCCCACGTCGAACATGTCGAACCACATATTCGTGGTTCTGGTTAACGTCTGTTGTGGTTTCCACGGCGGCAAATCGGTTCTCCAAATTTGACTGGAACTTTTCAGATCCTGTCATGGTTTGGAGCAGTGTTGGTCGGAGCCTGGCCTTCATCAGACGGAAACGTTCGGCCTTGAAGTTGATATTCAGAGAGCCTCGGACAAGTCGGTGATCGCTACCGGTGTTAAACCTATTGATCACGGAGACGTCTCTGACTATGTGCTTCTTGTTCGTCATGATGAAGTCAATCTCATTTTTAGTCATAGTGTCGGGGCTATGATTGGACGCTTTTTGAAACTAAAGGATTGTGTTTTAAAAGTTGTAATCGATCTAAAATTAAACTCCGATTTCGAATTAGACGAATTCGATTTGACAATATTAAAAAATGTTTACAACAGCCTTTCTGTAGTCTAAGTAACTATATTAGTACTGTACTATACGGGATGCCAATTTACTAAAAGCGGATATTGCGCTAAAATTTATGTTGACGAAGTTAGATATGGTCAAGCTAATGACTTAAGCCAAAATCTTGCAAAAGCACTTCGAAGACGCATAAAGGAGCGACAACTTTTAATATCTGGAGTATTGCAATATTTGCATGACCGACAATACCGTGATCACGTGATCACGGTATTGAAATTTCTAATACCGGTATTGATACCGGAATTAAAAAAATCCGGTATTTGAAAGCCCTACTTGCAATGCACTTTCAGTGTGATGCATGTTTGTTATTGAATGAAATGAATGGATATTCATGTGTCGGATGGGTGAACACATCAGAATGGCACTATTGTCCGACATCAGTTATGGTAATCAAGCAAAGAGATAACTCAAAGAAACTCAAAACTCAAACGTTTATTCAAATTAGTCAGAACAAAAGACAGCCCCCAAAACGCCCGCCCTTCGCCACTTCCTATGTGTTTTGGCTGGGGAGAAGAAGTGGCGGAACAAACTCCCCAGCAACACATATCTGTCTGTTAGGTTTGAAGAACCTTTACACTTTAATTTCAAAAGACACTTTACAATATGGATCTACAACGGCACTACATTACTAGGCAATAACACTAGGTACACTAGACGTGACGTAGGGCAGTTTCGAGATGTGTGCAACACGACGACTCAACGAAGACTGAGCTCCGTCGACGCCACGCTGACCACCACGACTCTGCCAAGCGCGCCAAAATGTTGTTTCACCGGAAACGCCACCAGAGGGCGCGCTTGCGTGACGTTTAGTGTCCGTACTAATGATAATCTCCGACACGGCCATCCTGCGTAGACCCACGTACTCGTGGGTTTAATCTGCAACAACACAAACACAGCACAGTACGTTTGCCTCGGCCACTCCTGACCACAACAGTAACTCTCGATCTTCGTTTAACTTCTCTCAAGGAATTTAAAATAAACTTCAAATGGCCTCAATTAGGTCTTTAACAAAAAATCTAGGAGACAAATAGTTCTTAAAAGCTATACCTAGAGCAACCGAGTACCAAACTCTCACAGGTAACAAATCAAACTACATTTCATGAAATCAATAACCAAAACTCTAGGTCTCTCATTCGTGGCCTATGGCTACTATTAGCCCACACACACACGCGCATCCCAGGATCACCGGGACCGCCAGTCAACCATTTGATTCTCTATGATCTCTACAAGACCCGACCTCCGCCAAGGTTAAGCGCACCGCGCATCCACGGTCTACTCTTCCACCGAGAGATTCCGACTTCTAACGGACTACGGCTACGGAATAACCATTGGTACGGTCGACCAACCGAACTGAGAACCTAAGCTTTTACTCTTCTGAATTTTCATCGACTTCGAATGGTACTTGGCCCTCTAGCATCTTCCTAATCCAGTTAATGACTTTTAATCGATTTTAACTTTCATCTAAATCGAGCGATTTGATCCACCTACTAATCGGAAATAAAATATTGTCAATAATCTAAAACAGTAAGGAGTGACAGAATAGAAGTCACAAATCAGTAACAATTAAAGTCAAAGTCAACACTGTCGTACAACTTCAACTGTCTCAGAATAAAAAAAAGCGTGTGTCCTTTCGACCACTCATGGACCGGACGGCACCTTTTTTATACAGTATCAATTTGGACCGGACGGGTGTGTCTTTTCGACCAGCCACACGTGCATGGCCCGGACGACACTGTCCCTTCGACCAAATGAACACTCAAGGTTGGACCGGATGAATGTGTCCCTTCGACCAGCCACTATCAGCGGCATGGACCGGACGACATTATCCCTTCGACCACCTTCCACGCACGACATTACTCAATGACTCTTCTTACTCAATGTGCCAACATAGTTAAGTAGACGTCATGTCCTTTGTCACCCTATTGTCAAAGTCTGTCTCTTATTCTCAGTCGTCAATCTCTATCCACGCCGCCACGCGGCCAAGTCAAATAGTCAAATCTCACTGGACTGTGCTAATCAACATGGTTAGAGTCACCAGAACCTACGACCCAGTGAGGCCAGCTCTTAACATGACCCCCATGCCGTGCTACAGCGTCCCAGCGAGCACACACGAAAATCAGTCACAGTTAAAACACGTCGTGGAACATCGACCCTGAGGGCCAGTCCCTGTCATTCAATCAGTCATTCACCAGTCACACTAGTCGCGTGTCATGGGACACAAGCCCTACGAGTCATCTTACAAGGACCGGGTAAGTGTATCCCTTCGACTGCCGGCTTGCAGACCGGATGGCACCACCCCTTCGACCTTGTCTCCAGAACAGTACCGGACAAATGCACCCCTACGACTGCCCTACACTGCGGCGCAGACCGGGTAACAAAGTCCCTTCGACCTGATCTCCTATGTATGCGGGACCGAGCAAGTGCATCCCTACGACTGCCTACTGCAGACCGGATAACACCGCCCCTACGACCCTTCAACGCATTTGGACTGGACAAGTGCGCCCCTTCGAACTTACAGCGTAAGAACCGGGCAACACCGCCACTTCTACCAAGTCGAATCATAACTCATATTTACTGGCTGAATAATTTCGTAGAGAATGTACACACTTACGGCCCTTTCACACGGCAGTCCAGTTTTGCGGGACCGGCATTTTACTGTATCCTGCAAAACTGAACTACGTGTGAACACAGCGTCCGTTTTTGCCGGATTCCCGCTTTTTACTGGACGAACGATCCAGTTTCAAGTGACAAAACCGAATCGCACAAATCGACGGGAACAGCATTTTGCAGGATCCTGCATGCGGTTTGCTCGTGTGAACACTAGCATATAATATCTTTTGCGATCAAACGGGATCCTGCAAAAAACGGTATCCTGCAAAAAACTGGACTGCCGTGTGAAAGGGCCGTTACTTTTCATTACTATGAACGTCCACAGCAACATCGAATGTCATGGCAGGGGTGTCATCATCAGATTCAGCTGATAGAGTGTCAGAGTTAGCTGTATCTGTCACACTGGATGCCGCCTAAGTGTCAGAGCCTGCCGTCATTGTATCGTAACTGTGAACCGATATCGTGTAATTGTTTTCGTAATCTGGCGCCTATCAGTTTTGTCAAAATACGTAAACCACAAAATCAGCATTGTCAACGTAAATGTCATCATCACATGATATTTTCTAAATTCCATGGTCGTGAACCACCGTCTCGGCCTCCTAAGTCCTTAGTTACATTAGAAGTCACAGTAGTAGAGTAAACCCACAAGGTTCACATTCACTCTCTCTCTCCGTCTCCATACTACATAAATAATACAAATGATCACCTGATCGTGAAGTAGAGATAAACCTCGTCAACTCTGCCACAAACCCATCAACGGTCCACCAAAGCGTGGACGTTACCACTGCATTGTCAAGCGACGTCTCGGCTTCTAGAAGTGCAGACAAAGCCAGCATACGCAGCATGTGCAGCAACGCCTCACACGGCAGCCTCTTAGTCGACCTCGTTCTGTTCTCCAGGCTCGGTTCACCAAAGATGATATCTGTTAAGCCAGAAATAGAAAGTGCTTAGGCAACCGATCAAAATATTGATAACATATGGGTCAGCAACTGACCTTCTGGTTAAGCAAGATAGTAAGACCTACACACATGTTACAGATTTAAAGAATAGCAAAATCAAAGAAATATCGAATTGCTAGTCAGACTCAACTTGTAAATTACTAAATCATTACAGCTACGGTTGTCATTCACATCAACGCCTTCTACTAGCTAGGCTTCACATGACCGTTGTGTCCCTTAGCCGAGCTCTCAGCCCATCCTGGCCTTCTAGGGACCACAGCCACAGTGACATGACACCAGCTGTACCACAGATTCACACAGGTCTCTTCCTGATCACCCCGATGCCGTCACACAGGCCAACGGGTCTCTTCCAAATCACCCCGATACCCATCATAGGTGCAGCTTAACATAATAAAAACAACAGTACCGCAGACTTTACACAGGTCTCTTCTTGGTCATCCCGATGCCATCACACAGGCCAACGGGTCTTTTCCAACTTACCCCGGTATCCATCATTGGTACAACTTAGCGCAACGAAATTACAGAGTTGGAGAATGTAACACCTTACCAAAATCTATAGTCTGATGCACAATTCAATCAATTAATGACGCAGAAACTAACTAAGATATTGATGAGATCAGGTCACTAATAATTTTCAACTCTGGGATTAAACCTAGGTTAACGGTTTCTGATTCTGATTATCTACGATTCCACTAATCAACGAGATGAAACTGCCCCAACTTTTAAAAGTGTCGTAAGACAAATAACCTCAACATAAAGCAAAAATGGATCGGTCTCACCGGGTTTCCACTCAACGTGCGTGACGATGCGCACATCGCTATGGCGCGCAGTGCAACAAGGCTTTCGCGGACGTGAAGCCACGGAGATGCACGAGCACCAACACTCCTAACTCACGATAACACACGACACGTTGACACGTTGGGCTCCTGGCAGGCAGCTGGGATGCTCCGCAATAATTTTGTCGCCATATTGCACAATAACCACCGTCATTGTTGAAACATGAAAAAAGACAAATTCGGTTAATTTTCTAGCATACCCTCAATAACTAACTTGACATGTAACAATGGAAAACGATACCATTACCATAACAATGGTTACCATACTTACGTGGTGTTTGTCATAGAAATGAGTGCTGGGGCATTTTTATTATCGCCGTCAAACTTGCCAACTGCACTAAATGGACGCGAACAGGCGAAATGACCCTATGTTTGTAAATAATATGGCGAAACGAACAGACCCTAGACTAAGGTCACAGTCCGTACAGCGGCGTAAGCCACCCAAGTACAAAGTGTATCGTATGCCAATACAACTATGTGAATATACAGCTAGGCTGTACCAAGGAAACCGACAGTTTTGTCGGGAGCAGGAGCTCTATAATGAGTCTAATCCGAAGATAGACTGATTTCGTCATCAAATGCATGTCCTTTTATCATCATCAGCCTATCGCAGTCCACTGCTGGACATAGGCCTCTCCAAGTGCACGCCACTGAGATCGGTTTTCGGCTTCTCGCATCCAGCTCCTGCCAGCCGTCTTGCGCAAGTCATCACTCCACCGTGCCTGAGGACGTTCTACACTACGTTTGCCGAGGCGTGGTCTCCACTCTAGAACTCGTTTACCCCAACGGTTATCGGTTCTTCGGCTAATATGGCCAGCCCACTGCCACTTCAGCTTGCTGATTCGGTGGGCTATGTCGATGACCTTGGTTCTCTGACGGATTACCTTATTTCTGATGCGATCCCTCAGAGAAATGCCGAGCATAGCCCTTTAGTAGGAGAGTATTGGGGCATCTGGATCAAATGATGATCCAGATACCCCAATACTCTCTTTTCAAAATGAGTACTGTATTCAGAATTTTCTATTCAAAACGAGACTTCTATTCAAAAACCTTTATTCAAAGTAAGACCTCTATTCACTGAATTAAATAAGTATCGTATCCAGAATTCTCTTTTCAAAATGAGACTTCTATTCAAAAACCTTTATTCAAAGTAAGACCTCTATTCACTGAATTAAATAAGTATCGTATCCAGAATTCTCTTTTCAAAATGAGACTTCTATTCAAAAACCTTTATTCAAAGTAAGACCTCTATTCACTAAACTAAATAAGTACTGTATTCAGAATTCTCTATTCAGAATGAGACTTCTATTCAAAAACCTTTATTTAAAGTAAGACAACTATCTTAGTTACTTAGAGACCCATCTATAGTAAAAAGGTGGTCCCTCAATACTTACCTTGTCTTTTAGGTAACTTCAATTTAATATGTTTCCTGAATTGCATTCCCGTATATAATTATATCACGTTTATATATTGTACGTTATTTATGTTGCAACTGCTTACAAACAGCATTTATTTAGACAAATCGAATGAGCGGTTCATACTAACAGACAAGAGCTGTTCTATGTCTTTGGAAAGCAAATAACATTATTTGATGTTAAAATCATAGGTGTTCCGGAAATAAAACTAGAAACTAATGTAAGATGATGATTTATTTATGTTAATAGAGTTCTTAAATAAAGACTTTATTTTCTACACACCACTTATTTAAACAAAATACATTTCTTAAAGCACATATATTGTTATGATGTAAACAACATACAATATCTGGAGAAGTTGAATAAGTGTTATACAATGTTTCTAAACTAGGACATTTTTTACTCTCTAAATTATGTACATTATCTATTTCTAAGATATCTTTTAACCATACCACTTTTCACTACCTTTAGTATACACAGATTTATTTTTAAAAAAATTACCGAAATTAGCTTTATAGTTAAAATATGGTACGAAGCCCTCGTTCCAGTTTATTCCTTTGTTTTTTTCTATCCAAGCTATTCGCGATCGTTCTTTTTTAGACAAAGTATAAAACGGTTGAGGTGGTTTTATCAATAAAACCTGAATGCGTCCTTTGCACATTATTGCTATTTCTTTTGGAATAAAATTGTTTCCTTCAGTTTTAAACCCTTGGACGTCAACGATAACATTCATGATAGTTTTCTCACAATATTACTTAAAGGTCTGTATTCGTAAAGTCGATCGTTTATAATTAAACAATAGGCAGATGTATTATCTGGAATATCTTCAGAACATTCAACTTCTATTCTCACGTCAACTGGTCCCGTTTTAAGTGAATCGTTCTGTCTTGAGCAATCAATCACAAAACTGGAGCTATTTCTTTGAATTGATTTAAGCTCAGCAACGGATCAACGCCTAAGTTGTAGTAAGACTGACGAAAATTAGTAAACATCTCATATAATATACTATATTTGCCTTCATGAAATTTCAGATTAAGAGAGTCATACGGATAGTATTGCGAGTTTAGAAACAATTTAATATTGCTTACATTGCAATGATCAAATAAGGCAGAGCTTCTATTTTTGTTTGCTTTTCGGTTCGTTTGCAAACCAAATATCACAAACCTGGGTTTCTCTAGCTGGGAAGTAGTCTTAACTGACCATGAATGTTTCGTTGTTCGTGGCAGCAATGGATATTCATACAAATCCCAATTTCTAAATGCTATCTGTATGGAACGATCTCTCTCTAGGCTCTTGAGCAATAATAATTTATTACGATCTGAAACTTTAATATGCGGCACACGCCACTGTATTTTCTGTATGTCGATTTCTACGTTATCATTTTTTTGTAAGCACACAGCATAATGCGGAGCTACTTCGTTGTAATATAAGTTCATGTTTACAATTGATAATAATTTTGTCATAGTCTTCTGCAAATCCCAGTATTCTATTTAATGGTACAATAGCACTAAAATATCCATTTTCTAGTTTTGTACCATTTAAGTTCCATCCCCAAACTGCAGCAGCTTTACTTTCACCTTCATTCATTGAGACATATGATTTTAAGGTTGTTGTAATACCAGCATTTTTAATACGATCGATTTCAACACCATTCAATTCGTACCTAATATCTTGAAACAAATATGACATGGGGTTGTTTATAAAAACAACATCCTTTTTAACTATTTTTCCTGCAGGATCTTTACTAGATACACTTGCATACCCTTCTATATAAATGGAACTTCCTGATGGTAATAAGTACAAATCTTGTTGGTGAATGGGTATTCTGATTTCATCATTTTCTTTAAAACTGGTAGTATATGGATTGTAGCTATGGATCTCATAGCTCTCAATAGAGTTGTCATGTTGTGGTAAATCCATTATTTGCAGCATTTTTTAATTTAATTTTAATCCAATATCTCGTAGAAATTGTTTATTTTCTTTTGTAATCTTTTTTATTTTTATCGTTTTGAGACGTCTCTCTTCTTTGAAGATAGGAAGGGAAATATTACATTTTCCTCTCACATTAGTTGTTTTATAGAAGACCAACATTTTATTCTAAATTTACAAAAGAGATTAGGTATCTTAAATAATTCAAATAACACGACTAGTGCTTGTCATCACTTACATCCTTAGAATGCGAAGATGATTAAAGAAATAAGTATTTTATAATTAGTGTGAGTTACAAGGGTATAAATAATTTTGTAATATAGAATAATAAAAGACCTTTAATTAGGTTACGATATTTTATTACTTTTCCAAAATGATTTCAGAAATTTTAGACACAAGTGTCCACAATTGTACAAGTGATCACGCTGTATGTTTTCATAATTATACTGAATATTTTTCTTTCCTATGTACTTCATAAATTCTTTAGGAGGTTTTAAGTTACCATAACTGTCGAAATATTCTATGTAGTCATTTATTTTGCCATAGGCTACCCAATGAGTACCGGTGTTTTAGAAGAGTCAAGATTGATCACTCCGCATTCTATTGATGAAACTTTATCCGGTAATTTATCTCTCATAAATACACCTCGGAAGAATGGAATATTATTTGAATGCTTAATTATATCAATATTGGTTAAAGCTCTATTGGGTAGCCGAGAGTTTAGTTTTTTCTTTGTGACATAAATCCCTAAACCATCTTTGTAAGGTTTGAGGTGTAACCCTCTTCCAATCAATAACGTTTCCATTTCCTTGTTGTGTCGTTCCGATTCGGCTAATTGTTTCTTGGCTATTTTATATGCATTAATAGCTTTTACAATCCCAGCAGCACCTCCTGCCAAACTGCCTGCAGCAGATAATCCAGCAAATATCGGTACTAACGGAAGAAATCCACCAGTTTTTGGTACTGGAATTATCCTGGGTAATTTTATCGGAAAATCGGATGCAAAGTCTTTAGCTGCTGTGTAAGCTAATTCCATCAATGCTTTCTTACATGAAGGTTTAATTTTTTTTATATGCTTTTTAGTATGAGAAACAACTTTTTTAAGAGTTTTCTTAAAACCAGCTCCTGATCTTGTTTGACTGGTGAGTTTATTTGAGGTTGTTTGCTTACTTTTGTTTGCTATGTCACTTCGTCTTATTTTCATTGTTATTTCTTTAATTTTCTCCAAAGAAATAGCAATGCAATTTAATTTTATTCGAAACAAATACAGGACTTAGTTGTTTAAAGAGCAAATCCGTAATGAATAGTAATCATATATGTATTTCCTTAAATACAGTTTAGAATTATTTATTTTTTTCACTTAAGTATACTTATAATACATTTGTTTTATCGATCCAGCTGTTTTCACTAGGAGGAAGTCCGAGCCATTTAACATATACCTGGTTTCCTTTTCGTTTTAAAACCTTTTCAACTAAGTATACATCAGGATGGTTGGTTTTCTGAAGTTCTTGTGGATAAAAGCTCCTAGTATAGGACGACATCTTGCATCTTCTAACAAATAAGTCCTTGGATTCGTTTCTTGTATTTTTTTAATCTTGAATATTTCTGTGGACCAGTTTGGGTAATATCCTTTATCAAAACATCCTTTGTATTTACTTATTCTAACAAAGTCACCGATGTTAAATTTCCTACCCGTTGTTTTCTTCCTACATTCTGCTAGGTGAATGTATCTCCGCAATATGTTCCTTTTATTGATATGGTTTACAGAAGCTGGTGATTGTCCAATAGTTCTATGAGTAGCGTTATTGTACTCATTTACTTTTTTGTCGAGTGTTCCATTATACCAATTATAATTTCCGTTAAGACTAAATTCTTTGTATAGTTTATTCTTCAAAGTTCTTATTAATCTTTCAACGATTGAGGCTTTTTTAGTGGAATATGTAGAATAATGGTTGATTTTATACTTTCTCACAATATTTTTGAATTTATCATTATAAAATTCTTTTCCTAGATCTGTTTGCAAATTTTTTGGAACACGTCCTTTAGCTAATAGAGCTTTAAACTCTTCTGATACCTGTTGCTTATTCTTTCGTTTCAGAGGAATTGCCCAAGCGTATTTTGAAAAGGTGTCAATGATTACCAGTATATATTTATAACCACTATTCACTTTCGAAATTGCTTGCATATCCATCAAATCAGCTTGCCAAAGATCATCAATATCTTTAAGTATGACCTGCCTTCTCGGAAAGTTAATTCTTGCACATTTATGAATTTCATTTATGACGTCTACTTTGCTCATAATGCTTGTTTAATTTTCCTGCTATTTCTTTTAACTCAATACTTTTTCAACATTTCTTATCCTATAGTCTAAATTTAAAATTAGTTTCTTCAATTCTTCAATTTTTTTAAAAGCACCATCAACTTTTAAAATAAATTGCTCTTCAGTAATAATTTTATTTCTACTAGATTCCTCAATAGTGTTTTCAATTCGCTCAATATTTACGCTACTATCAGCTCTGACTGATGTTTGTTCTGTGTGAATATAATTAACATGTACATGTTCATTCATCTTCCGTAAAAGTAAGTAACTGAGAATATTTCAAAGCTTATTATTCTTTTATAATACCAGCCTCTTTTAACTCTTCTACTATGGATAGAATTTCATTGTCATGATTTGTATGACCAGCATGTTTTGAAGAAATCAGGAGTTTCAATCTTTCAATTAATTCATTAGGGTCATCCCAATAAACATAATCTGTATTGCTTTTATATTTTTTTAAGGTTGGTAAGTTGCCACCACTTTTGGTTGCATTACCTGCTCTTCTACTTGAACATCATTTTGTTGTGAAAATAAAGGTTTGATAATTTGACGATATTTCAAACTTTTGTCTCCTTTTATTTGACCATTTGAGTGAAAGTCTCGTTTGTGTGCATGTGTATTATGAAGCATATCTTTGTAGACAATTTTATCTACTTCAGTTACCAAACTTAGGTTGGGTTTATTGCGTAGCAAAAGTTCTTTTAAACCTGGTGTTAATTCATAATGCTTATTGTTTATAGTGACTATATTTGTTTTTTGTGAATCATTGACGTTATTTGAAAGAGAAAGTGTTACCTTAGAATTTCCCATCATAAGATTTTTGTTTTCACTACGTATCCCAAATGGTACATTTATGTTATTCTCATAAATTTCCATCATATCTTCTTTGTTCAGTGAAATTAGTGAATCGGTGGACTTTTTTACATGATTTCTTGATAGAGTGTCTTTATATTCAGAATGTGCACTATGGTCTGTTTTATAAATTCTTTAAAACTTTCATAATCTAGAGATGAGCTGAGTTTTCCAAATGTATTGTTTTCATCTTTAGAAATGTCAAATATCTTTATATCTTTATCATTCACTTTAACTAAAGTTTCCAAGGGATCGGTTATTGGTTTAAACGCCTTTTTAAATTTTAAATTAGCGTTATCTTCTTCATCTTGTAATATTTTTATTTTATTTTTTATAGTATCTGCTGATTTTATTAATTGTTCCTTAATATTAATATCCATCGTTTGATTTTCAATCATACGCAACTGTTATTACAGCTATTGGAAGTCGATTGATATGTTTTTCCATTGCGCGGGTATATATGCATATTCTAAAGGCATATAAATGTATCGAAGCCTTGTCTGTATCTTCCTTTATTAAGAGCGCAATCTTTATTTATTAATAAAAAATCAAACCGATCCTGCCATATCATAGAGCAAAGTTTTTTAAATTTTAACCACTCCATATCCGTATTTACATGCTCATTGTAAATATGTTTTAAATTTTCTCGTCCTGTCTGAAGATAATTATAAGATTAACGTTGTCTCGTATTAGTTGTTTAGGTATTTTGGAATAGGTTTGTGATAAATAAAAACAATCTATGTGTTTATGCCTTCCCATTGCAAAATAATTACGAATGTTAACTTGTTTTTCACATGCAACGTCATCAAAAATCATTAATGAGTTAGCTAAAGCATTATTGGGATGTATTATTTCTTTATTATCATTGAAGACCGAGAATTTAGCACTAGGAACATTCTTCATAACTTGTTTTAGAAAACAATACTTTGGCTGGAAAGCTGTCTTAGAGTATAAATATATATGCTTGAATTTCAAACCGTTTTCATGCAATATTAAATTGAGCATTACATTCGTTTTCCGCAGTTAGATGGACCACATATTATACATCTGATTGTATTAGGCAAAAGTGCACTGTGTTTTATTTTGTGTGATTGATTTTCTAACTTTATATTACTAATTTCTAAAGTCTGGGGTTGCTTGATGAACTTCATTGTGAAAAGTGAGGCAAAATAACGTTACTAGTCTATTTATATGTTTACAGGTTATCAACAAATAAAAATCAACAAAGAGTAAGTAGCATACGTATATTTTACTTATAATTAAAGTACAGTTATTATAAAATACAATATTAGTATTTAATACATTATACTAAAACTATTAATACACAATACTAAAACTATAATACATTAACTAAAATAGAGTTTTATAGTGACCCCAAGGTAATGTCTCAATTTGATTTGGGAGTATGTATCGTTTATCATCGTTTTTGTTCATCACCACTTTGTTCACTTCTTGTGTGTATAATACATGCTTGATTGACCTAATCATATTCATTTTACATGATTTACTCTCATTATGAAATAATGCCTTATTGTAATGCGATATATCTAGTCTATTTGTAACTGATTTTGAAATACCTTTTGCTTTTTTTATTTGTACTTTGGAAGATAGCAAACAGTAAAGTTTCGCTCTTAAGCCAGTGAATTCAGTGATCACGTCACCACCTAGTTCATCTTTAAAGAGTCCAGGAACTTTTTCATTTATTCGTGGTATTAAATAAGGATTATCTAAATGAAAATTACTTGTGTCAAAATCTTTTAAATTATTTTTTATATCACTGTAAATATCTTTTGTATATATTAAATAGAGTAGACTGTCAGTGTCTGTGTAACAAAGTCTTATATTATTCATGTATTTCTTTTTCATATTATAATGATACTGATAAAGATGTAATTTAGCATATTCTAAAACACTGAAGCCTATATAAATTGGTCTGTCTAAAAAAATTTTCTCGGGTTTTAGCTGAACTGCTACTAAATTTTCTGAAAATACAGATACAGATTTAAAATTAGGTTTACAAATTAGCTTTTCAGCACCATGTTGCTTATTTGTAATATTATCTACATCAACCCATTTTGTCGCTAATTTAATATCTACTTGTTTTCGTTTATTTTCAATCGTTTTACCGAAAATAGAATTATTTAAAAGCTTGAAAAAATCTTTCTCGAATGTAGTTGTGGATGCTTGACGCAGGCTAGTGTTTAAATCAATATATTTTTTTAAATATTCTTCTTGTCTAAATGTTAGAATACGGTGGATTTTTCTTAAAACAAGTCCGTTTTTCAAACATTCCTGTAAATGAGTGTAATGAATTACATAATTAAATTTATCATATAAATTAGCTATAAGTTTAGCTGTCTTTCCCCCTGGTGGTATAAACTTTTCAGGAGCAAAAGGTAAATCACTATGAAAATCATGTACGTGCTCGGGATATTCGAGATCTACTTCTAATATAAAACCATATTGACTTTCATCCGATATACTCATTACATCAAAGCAATTAACTTCCTTCTGATTTAGAAAACGAAACTCTGTAATTGGGAACTTTTAGTCATTGCGTAACCATACAGATTATTGCAATCGAGATATATCAAATAACTAGAAGGTTCTAGATCATTAAATTCTGGCAAATATTTATTGTTAGCCTTCGCATGACGTAATGAGCACTGTGCTAGACCACCGCGTATGCCCTTCTCTAGCATTTGATACATTTCTAAGTCATCTATTAAATCAAGCTCAACCTGTGTATAGAGCAGCATAGCATCCCAGCTTAAACTAGGTGCAGTTACGTAGTAGGCAGGATCTAATTTATAATATTTTAAACTTATATTTCTGAAATTTTCAAATATATCGCACAATAATAAAACATCACATTTCAGGTATAGATCAGTATACTCGCCAATAGTTGTTATTTTAAATGCATCCCATACAGTTTTGCATGCTTATATTCTTCATCGGTAATATGCTCCATTTTCAATGTGTTATAAAAGAATTCTTTCGGAGGAAGTTTTGTTTCTTCATACTTTTCCAAGTATTCATGTAATCATAAGGATAAATACCTTTAGTTTTGAGCAAATATATTAAATTATCATTTCTCATTTCCGTTGATAAATGCAAAAAATCTTTATCTGTCAAACTTTTGCTTAGTGCATCTAAACTTGAGCTTAGAAACTGAAACGAATCAATAAATTTAATTTGTACAGGACGGTTACTATTATCATGATCTATGTATTTAGTAATGGTTAAATATTTTTCTTTAGTTTTGGGTATTATTTTAATATGACCTTTATGTTTTGCTAATTCTTTTATAAAAAGATGGGAATCATAATTCGATAAATTATGAAAAATTACAGGTATAAATGGACATACTCTAAACATTAGATTACATTGAGTATGTGCAGGTCCTCTATACTTTCCTGTCACATGATCGTGGTCACGCACTTTATCGTCGAGTAACAAGCGATCACAAATATGACAAGTACTTGCATTGTTATATTGGGTTTGTTCTTTTAGTTAAAGGTATCATTTGTTTTTTAATTAATAATATATCATTTATTTTCTTCACATCTTCTATTAATCTAGTGATAAATACCTCCACACAATCTAGACCTCTATATGTTACATATCTATTTTGGCGGGGATCATGTGAACAACATATGTAATATGCAAAACATGAAGGTTGGTGTTTTTTTAAATTATGTGTGTTTTCAGATTTCTTTTCGAAACAATTTACCAATAGACTTTCAAAGTCTGCGTAAATTACATAGTTGATTTTTTGTTTTCGTTCATAATTCTTGAAACCCAGTTTACTATTTTTATCAGGTAAAATTGATAAAGTTTTAGAACAGATATGAGATCTATACTTAGTTTCACAGCTATAAAATTGTAAACATGACTCACACAGAAAAAAATTACCTTTATGATTTGTTACTTGTCCTCGTACTAAACGTGCCAGGTCTTTGATAAGACAGTAATGACTCATTCCTTTTCTTTCTAAATATAACAAATTTACATGTATAGATCTTCTTTTGTTTGTTAAATATAGAGGGCCGGTTACTGTTTCGCTCTTATTTTCTACTCCATAGACATTGATACTTATATTATTGTTGGTCTCAAATAATTTTATGTCTTCATATGAAACAGGGAAAGACATCCCTTCAATATTAAATATAGAACTGTAATGTGGATACGAATTAGTCCTGCATACATTCTTCTTAACGGGATATAATGAAGCTACTACACTCCATAAAAAGCAGCAATTGTCATTATTTTGAATATTAATACAACTTTTCGAGTTTTAAGTTTTTGGTAATTCAAGGTAAGTACCACCTCTCATAGGACAATATTTATTAACATTGATTTCAAGATGGCTCACTGATTTAAAAGACCATCCAGATTCTTTGTGTTCGAATTCTGACATTTTGCATTTTAAAAGTTCAATAGCATTCGAATAGAAGTCACTTAAAATCGTGTTATTACAAATAACTTTATATTTCGTATTAAACGACTTAAGTTGTTGCTCACTTGTTTTTGGTAACACAAAGTGGGCAAACAACTCGAAGTTAATCTTGACACAAGTATTCTTCAATAAAGACATATGTATAAGTTTCAGGACATCGTTCGTATTCTCACACAAGAATGCTTCGGGTGTACAGTATTCAACACCTTGTGCAGGGTTTAAACGATATGTTATGATTCTGTTTTTGAAAGCACTTGCAATTACAAAGATATTGTTAAAATGGCTTTGAACTAAACTATTTGACTTATGTACATTAGTTCTTAAATGATATTTCAATTCAGTTTTCGGTAATTCAATCTGACATTTTTTGCATATTATTAATTCATTGTTAGGATCATGGATATCAATTTCTTTTTCTATTAATTCATTACTAGGATTATGGATATCAATATCTTTTTCTATTAATTCATTATTAGGTTCATTGATATCAATTCCGGATTCTTTTTCAATCTTCCGCGAGGAAGATACTCGAGGTGCTGTAAAATAAAACAATAATAGATCTAAATGTATTTTTTATACGTGAATAAATTGTAATTACAAACTAAGTAATTGAGTAAATACTGATTGATTACATTATTGACATGAAAGCATTTCAAGTCAGTCATCATTTAAAAATAAACAGCAATAAAAGAAATATAAGATTACATGTACCTATTACATTTATAAGTATTTTTAAAGTTTTTTTTGTAAATAGAAAAAAAAAAAATCGTAAATATAAAGAAACGTTAATAGTAACTGCTTACAAACTCTAAAGGACAGTTCTTAAACTCCCGCCTGGTCTCGTCAATAAAGTCTTTAAGCCGAGCCCATGCTGGCGTATTATTTTCAGTGCGATTTTTTATTGAAATAATTGAATGACGCCACCGATTTATAGGTGCGACATGTTCTATCGTTTTCACATCATAAATTTTTAATTCTATGTAGTAAGGGCCCTGTTTTAACTCATCGGTTTGCCGGCTTAAGCCGTTTGCAACCCTACGTGTGAAATAGGAGTATAAGGGAGTTATTTTTTTATTACCCTTTAAATTACTTGCTGCTATCTCTTCACGATCATCGTCGCTGTCACTACCAAATAAGTCATGGCTCGTGGTCTTCATATCGCTTCTCTGGGGCTTCATAACAGGACTGATGGGATGAACAGTAGGCGACATCGTCTTGAGCTTCTTCTTCTTACTGTCCGGATGCGATGATTTGCTGGCGCTTCTCTTAGCAGCATCGCCGGAGCGTGAAGATGAAGACGCTGATGACGAATCCTTCACGTGTTTCACCCGTGTCTGTTGTTCCTCATATTCGTCTTCGGAGGGAAAGAGGTGATCAGCAGAAGTTGGTCCCGACCTGAACAAAAATACAGATAAAATAATTAGAATCAATAAAATAAAAAAGGATTAGGTACCCAGATACCATAGTCACAGGTAAATAGTTCGAATATAATAATCGAAAAGGTGAATAGTTCGAATGAAGAAATAGATTACATTGTGATTGTATTGAATCTATACAAACATTTTATTCTGTTCATTCATTAGAATCATTCAATATTATTATTTTTTATATAATAAAAATAACAGATTAATAGATAATTATATCAGGACATGTAATGAATGAATAGATGAGTATTATAATAACAGGATATACAGGTAGGTACTTACATTCTTGAGGATTTGATTGAATAGGTTAACACTTTTGATAAAATTAAACTTGCACGCTGATTTAGTTCAGGAGTGATTTGTGTTGTTATTCGGGAGCCGTTTATATAGGCCTAAAAATCACGTCATTCTAACCAAATATGTAAAAATGCACGCTTGCAAAAATAAAACTAGTTGTCACACGTGGTTTTACCCGCGTCCCGATGGATTTAATTCCCGTACCAGGACAAAATATAGCCTATGTTCAACGCATTTAGTGTAGCTACCTAATAGTGAAAGAATTCGGTTTGATCGTTTCGGAGCCTATTCGCGGCAAACAAAAAAATAAACAAACAAACAATCAAATCTTGCCTCTTTATAATATTAGTAGAGAAATGCTGAGACTGCAGATGCTGCCATATAAAGATTATTTGCGATGGTGCATACGAGCGTTTAAATTGTAGCGTTTTCGGTAGCTCAGTCAGGCAGACAATCGTTTGTAAATCGCATATTATGTAGATGTTCTACCAATTGTAGAAACGATGTATAGCAACTTCTACCCACGATCGACGCAAAACAAGCAGTTTATAAACTTTTTCCATGTATAGGTAGGAAATATGTTTATCAGCAGAAACGCTGCGGTTTGCACGCTCGCGTACATTATTTCAACTTCTTACACGTGGAGTACCCAAATAAGAACTTGAATCTCACGTTTCTATAGTATATTTAAAACAATGTATAATTATGTATTTAATTTTATAATTTTGAACCTTAATGACAAGAAAAAACAAAATGCGAGTAAGTATAAAACCAGAATAAAATCCTGGAGAAATCACATTCCCGTTGAATATCTCGTTCTACAATGTCGGTAAGTCAGCCTTTTCTAAATAATCAAACATTATTTTTATTTTTGATACTTTTATTCAAATAATATCTACATAATAATTCTACTTAACCATTGTATACTTACGAATAGAAACAGTTGATATTTAAAATAATAATTTTAATTATGTATTGTTTCAGAACTCCAGTGATATTTTCATCAATGATTCATCATGCTCCCAAATACCGGCAGCGCAACAACTACGTCAAAATGTTTTGAACTACCTAGAGAGGAAAGACCGTTCCGGTATGATGAAATAAGATCGAGTCCATCGTACTCTCCGATTCCAGCAGCATCAAGAGAAAGACCCTTTCAATTCGAAGAAAGACCGAGCAGCAGCGGCCCTGAAAGAGTTCCTAATAGTAAAAAACGAGGGACCAAAACTTTGTATTCGTACATTAAAAGCCTGCAAAGGGTTTACAATCGAAAGTAATACGGATCCAAATCTATGATGCAGAAGATTTAAAAAGTTCTAAATTATGTGAGTGTAGGGCTAATGTATGCGCTCAGCATATTGTTGAAAATGTGTTTAACGATGATATATACAAGTGCGCAAAAGATATGATAAGTAAAATTCAAAAGAAACTGTAAATAATTCATAAATAAACAATATTACTGATGTCTGTCTTTTAATTACCAGATTAACCTATTATTAAACAAGCATTGCTCACTTATGTACCTACTTACCTACCTACTCAACTGTATATAAATTAATTACCTATTCGTTTTATCAAACATAATTCCTATTGTTTGATGTATAGGTACCTATTTGAGTATATATCTGCTCATATCTTATGAACTTAAGCCTGATTGAATCATATTCAATAGTAGCAATTTTTATATGAATAAACATACATTGGTATAGTTACGGAGGCCTATGATGGGTAGAATCAGAATGGAATGCGCTCAGTTTCCTTTACGGGAATATGTAAACATTCTAACGCACCTAGCAACGCTCGCCAGTTGGATCATTTATAATTATTGTCAACCATTAATCATTATTAGGTAAATGCTTTTTATTAAATGCTATATTGTGTTTTTGCTCTCCAAAGACATAGAACAGCTCTTGTCTGTTAGTATGAACCGCTCATTCGATTTGTTTAAATAAATGCTGTTTGTAAGCAGTTGCAACATAAATAACGTACAATATATAAACGTGATATAATTATATACGGGAATGCAATTCAGGAAACATATTAAATTGAAGTTACCTAAAAGACAAGGTAAGTATTGAGGGACCACCTTTTTACTATAGATGGGTCTCTAAGTAACTAAGATAGTTGTCTTACTTTAAATAAAGGTTTTTGAATAGAAGTCTCATTTTGAAAAGAGAATTCTGGATACGATACTTATTTAATTCAGTGAATAGAGGTCTTACTTTGAATAAAGGTTTTTGAATAGAAGTCTCATTTTGAAAAGAGAATTCTGGATACGATATTTATTTAATTCAGTGAATAGAGGTCTTACTTTGAATAAAGGTTTTTGAATAGAAGTCTCATATTGAAAAGAGAATTCTGAATACAGTACTCATTTTGAAAAGAGAGTATTGGGGTATCTGGATCATCATTTGATCCAGATGCCCCAATACTCTCCTACTCCCTTTCCATAGCCCTCTGAGCGACTTTAAACTTGTGAACCAGCCATACCGACAGTGTCCACGTTTCGGCTCCGTAAGTCATGACAGGTAGGACGCACTGATTGAAGACTTTTGTCTTTAGGCACTGTGGGATCGACGATGTTAGGACTCGACGTAGCTTCCCAAATGCAGCCCAACCGAACTGAATTCTCCTATTCACCTCGTCCTCAAAGTTGTTTCTACCTAACTGCAATGTCTGCCCGAGGTATACATATTTCCGAACAACTTCGAGAACGGCGCCGTGTATCGCAATCGGTTCCGGTAGAACATGTTCATTGAACATGACCTTGGTTTTGTCCAAGTTCATCCGTAGGCCGATGCGTAGAGAAGATTTAGCCAGGTCGTTCAGCATCTGTTGTAGGTCCTGCAGCGTTTCCGCCATGATGACGATATCGTCAGCAAATCGCAAGTGAGAGATGTGTTCGCCATTGATGTTGATGCTGCGTCCTTTCCAGTTCAGCGTCTTGAACATATCCTCCATTGCATTAGTAAACAGTTTCGGGGAAATAACATCCCCTTGTCTCACTCCTCGATGCAACGGTATGGGCCTTGTTTGCTGATTCTGTACTTGGACGGACATTGTAGCTTCTTCGTAGAGACATCTCATCACTTGGATGTATCGCCAATCTACTTGACAACGCTGCAGGGACTCCAGAACAGACCAGATTTCAACCGAGTCAAAGGCCTTCTCATAGTCCACAAATGATAGACAGACACAGGGGCTGATTATACTCTTCGGTCTTCTGTATAATCTGCCGCACTGTGTGGATGTGTGTGAATGTGTGTGGTCTATGGTGCCGTATCCGCTCCGAAACCCAGCCTGCTCCGGTGGTTGGAATTCGTCGAGTCTTCGCGCAAGTCGGTTCGTGATCTCTCTTGAGAACAGCTTATAGACGTGGCTTAGGAGGGAAATGGGTCGATAGTTCTTTAGCTGGGTTTTGTCTCCCTTTTTGAAGAACAGGACGACAACACTCCTACTCCACGCCTCTCGAGTTCTCCCTTCAAACAGGACGGCATTAAAAAGCTTCTGGAGCTTCCCCAGTAAGAGGTTTCCTCCTGCTTTTAATAGCTCTGTTGTAATGCCATCCTCGCCAGGGGCTTTTCCATTTTTGAGCTGTCTCAGAGCGATCTCGATTTCGCCACTGCTGACTTCTGGCAGGTCTTCGGTGAATGGCTCTAAAATCCTCATTTCCGGGATCAGGTCGAGATGCATGCGATGCGTATAACTGGCCATAGAAATTTTCCACTTCCGAAAGGACTGCCGGCACCGAAGAAACGACTTCTCCACTTGTTGTGGTCAGCTTCGTCAAGTGTCTTTTTCCAAGAGATTCAGGACCGCCAGCAGTCAGTACGAGTTGATGAAGTGACATCAAATTGGTGCAAACTGGATGCTGGTGTGCCACAAGGCGGTATTCTTTCTCCACTTTTATTTTCAATTTTTATAAATCTCCTAACTCTTGAACTTCAGTCTGCGTATCATCTTTATGCTGATGACTTGCAATTATATCGTCACTCCAGCCTCGAGGACTTACTGCTACAATCATGGAATTAAATAATGATCTAGCTGGGTTGAAGAGCTGGGCTGATAGGTTTGGAGTGGCGGTAAATCCTGGCAAGTGCCAAGCTATTTTAGTTGGTAGTAGTCGCATTATGCAAAGAGTGGATTTAAGCAGCTTACCTCCGGTACAATTTGATGGTATGAACATCCCTTATAACTCAAGCGTGAAAAACCTGGGCTTACATATCGACACTACGTTAAGCTGGCAATCTCATATTGGGAGTGTTAGCCAGAAGGTAACAGGTTTGCTGCGCTACTTTTATCGGTTAAAAAACCTTCTCCCATTCAACGTGAAAGCGATGCTTGTGCGAACCTTGATCTTTCCCATAATTGACTATGGTGATGTTTGCTTCTATGACCAGCATGTCGATTCTATAAAATATCACAACTCACTTCGACATCACTCTCACTTCGACTTCGATCTAAAGGTAGAATTCCGTGGACGCGACAATAGTCAACCTATGAAAATGTATGGCACCGTTGCCGAGGCCCGTGACAGTCGCGCGCGGCCGACGAATTTCGTAAGCTGCTCGCGGCATTGTCAACAATTTAATTCTGGTTTTACTAAAATTCTATAGATGTTATTAAGCGCTAGACCATGTTGAGAAGCGTACGGCCGCGAGCGGCTCACGAAATTCGTCGTCCGCGCGCGACTGTCGCGGCCCTCGGCAGCGGTGCCATACATTTTCATAGGTTGACTTTTGTCGCGCGCGGCTGCGACAATCGCGACCCACGGAATTCTACCTTAAAGTTTCGTGATTGACATTGTCAAACTACACTAGCGCTACACTATCGAGCGTGTTGACAAGTTGAACTAAATTAAAGTCGAGATTTTGACAGATCTGCCAAAATCTGTCTATCTATAGGGGAGGTAGGGGAGAGATGGGCAGTTGGGAGACATGATCAAATCAGAATAAAAGGGGGGTCCTTTTATTCTGATTTGATCATAGTTTTTTTTTTTTATTGGGTAGTTTACGTTACCGACTGGTAACGGTGTTCATCCATAGACTATCTGTCATTTCTGTGAGTTATCAAGAACAAACACTCGTAAAAGTACTTAAATATTTTGTTGCGGTTTCGGATCGTTATAAAGAGAAAACTAATGAAAGGTATGTGTATTTTCTATTATAAATGATTGATTGTCAAAATCTCCAGTTACGATTATAGTAAGTCGATGCAATCCACACCTATTACACCTCTAGAAGAAGTACTACAGCAATAGTTTATGGGCCCCACGTTTTTATTTTAGTCTAATATGACCGGGACCACCTACCTAGGTTGACAGGTAAGTAACTATTTTTTATTTTCTAGTTTTCAGTGCACATAAGATAAAACCGTTTTACTTAAGTTTTTTTACCGATTTTTTTTATAAACTATGTCAAAAGTGTCCAATGCTCCCTATGGTAGGGAGGCTTGGACATACCATGTAATGTATAATTTGTAAATTTTTGTTCTTCTTCTTCAGTGAAAATTTGTGAGGTTATAAATCTGCGCTAAAAATCCTTTATAGAATCTTGTTTCAGGTACCGTTGCCAACTTGATCTAGGGACTCCATATTTATCAGCTGTTAATTTTATTTTTTAACCTTTTGATACCTCTTGTATTGCTCGTTATATTAAATCTTTAGGAATTTCCCGTCGCAAACCATTCTTTTACGACGCAAAACGACGGGTGTTATAAGTTTGACGTGTCTGTGTGTGTGTGTGTGTATGTGGCATCGTAGCTCCCAAACGGATGATCCGATTGTAATGCGGTTTTTTTTGTTTAAAAGGAATGTCATTCGGGAGTGTTCTTAGCTATGTTTGGTGGAAATCGGTTCAGGTCTTCAAGGTCATCAGCTCGTTTGTTAGGTGTGATAGGAATGTTACACGCTCAGTTTACTTGCAAGCATATGTGGGATCTAAAATTTGAAATACTAATGTCTTCTGGAACCACTGAGCTGGTCTGCTGTTAGGACACGAAGATAGGAGACGTAACCCTGAACTGCCTTTTAGTAAACCCATCGAGTTTGGGCTCGTTTAATTTGTCTTGACTAGTTTTCTTCATGTTTCTAATTGACGAGAACCTAATGCTGGAAATGGAATGTGGCGGATGAAACCCTAGAATGATATATAACCCTGGATCAACAAAGGTCCATCTTTATTGTTTCTCAATCTGTGCAATTCTCCCAGAGCCAGTTTGTCATGAGGATTGTTAAACAGCTTCCTTTGGCTGAGATCGCATATAGCGAACCCATCATAAAAAGAAGGAAAAATTAAGGAGCTCCTTTAAAAAACCATGAAATAAAATAAAATTATAAATTAAAAAAACCCCCGACCCAAAAAAGTACGCAATTATTATGACAAAAAAGGTTATAAACGATAAACCCTATAAAAAGCAAAAAGTAACTTTAAACACTACGTAAGTACCAACTAAAGCATGTCAGATTAAACAAAATTTTGACGTGTCGACGGTTTGATTTAAACCGTTTAAATATCTCGTAATGTTGAAACTGATTGTAATTTTTAGGATAGCTCTTTGATTTTATCTAGCCAAACATAAGAAATGGCAATAAAAGTTGATTATCTGTAAAATCTGATTTTTTATGCAATAAATGTGAAAAAGTGCCCATCCCTCCCCTACCTCCCCTAAAGTATGAAATGACATTACGAATCGAAGTGAAATGCGAGTTGTTGATCGAGTTTTATAGAATCGCAGTACTGAATGCAGATCTGCTCAATAAACTTGACCGGCTTCTCAACAGTTGCATTCGATTCGTTTTTAATCTTCGCAAGTATGATCATGTGTCTGCTTATCGAGAACAGCTTAGATGGCTGCATTAACTACTCTATTTTCCATTCTTCATACTCCTTTTTCACCACCTTATTTATCATGCCACTTCCAGTTTTTGTGTTCTCAACATGACAGAAATTTGCGTTCCTCCAACAACCGTCTACTCCATAACCCTCACATCGGACAGATTTCCTTTATTCCTCCTTTTTTGTCCAATCTATTCTTTTATGGAGTAAGTTGCCCTCGGAAATTAGGATGGTAAATAGCCGAATGACTTTCAAATTGAAGCTTCGTGAGTATCTTCACCAGAGTTTGCAGAATTGACACAACTGTGCGTTTGATTTTTTGTTATTTATATATGTATTAAAGTTTATTTAATATAATATTATATCTGTGCCTCCTGTGATAAGTGATATAACTCGAGTTGTACCCTTTTTGTGATTTTCACATGAGCATTATAAAAATAAAAAACCGTCTTTTTTGGTCTAACTCACGTTCTTCTATCTGCTATAGTTTCGGAGATAATTTTGTGCAAAGTGATACAACTATAGGGATTTTGGCAAAAAAATCGTTACAATCGATATTTGTCAAGATGTAACCCCAAAACCGGTCACTTAACACACAATTTTTCGTGCTTCGTGATTTAAATGCTATTGTATTTAACTTCACAATTTATTTTTCAGTACATTTATCGTGAATTTTGATGTGACTAGAGTAATATCCCTTTGGACTAATTCTTTCGATATGCCTCTAGGATACAAATCGACATGTATCTACAAATCGGAATGTAAGGTAAGCTCTTTTTTGTGAAAAGTGATACAACTTGACTTAAATCATTATACACAAATCTGTTTTTATGTGTAAACAGATATAAATGTAGTTGTATCTAAAATTCCAACCAATTGTAAAAACATGGTACAAAATAATAAATGTGCTAAGTGATACAAGTGCAGGTGGCGGGGGTAATCGGAGGTGCGCGGGACGTAGAGCCGTATTAGCTCACTCGTGCGCTCCGCAGTGTCGCTGCGACTGTAATGGAGTGTGATCACGTCCGAATGCGCCATGGATCGATGCGTAAGTTGATAGATATATCATTTTACACGAAATTCAACAATATTGAAATTTTTGTTATTGTATTTAAATCACCTTACACCAAATAACGAAACGTTGACACAATAAAATAATAATAAATTATTATGTTGCTAAGTTGTATAATGATCGGCAAGGATAATGAGCCCTGACCTTCACCTGCGCAGAAGTTATTTATTGGTTTATTGCCTTATGTGTACAATGCGCAAAGCGATCCCCACTCTTCCGCCGAGAGCTCATTATCCGTGCCGATAACTATAAGTAGATTTTGTTTTTAAGTAGGAGGTCAAAGTAATTTTCCCTCATTGTAATAAATCTAGACATTGAATCTATACTAATATTATTAAGCTGAAGAGTTTGTTTGTTTGTTTGAACGCGCTAATCTCAGGAACTACTGGTCCGATTTAGAAATTTCTTTCAGTGTTAGATAGCCCATTTATCGAGGAAGGTTATAGGCTACTTTTTATCCCGGTACGGGAAGTAGTTCCCACGGGATGCGGGTGAAACCGCTGGCAGAAGCTAGTTAACTAGCTCAACAAACAAACAAACTCTTCAGCTTTATAATATTAGTATAGATATTATTTAGTGAATACCTACGGTCTTCTTACTCTTTATTTTTTTTCAGCTTAAATCTCGAATTGATAAAATAATGAGATTGGCTACTAAATCGGATATTGAAGAAAAACATTTTGATACCCAGGAAAATGGCTGCGAATCAAGAGAGGAGCAAGAAACAAGCAAAACGGTTGACGGGTCATAGCACCGGGGTCCAGTAGTTGCAGAAACAGTCACTGACAAAAAAGAACCTAATGATATCCAGAAAGAAGGTAACGAGTCAATAGAGACGCAAGAAGGAAAAGAACCAGTTGAAGAATCGCGGAACCCTACAATTGTTGCGGAAACAGTTTTTAATAATCAAGAAAATTCTTCAAAAAACCTACTCGATGATTTGAGAATTTCAGAAACATCTGATGATGGCGATTTTGGATCTTCTAGCAGTGATGAATATATTTGCAATACTGATGAATTGTGTTCATCGACTGATGATGAAAGAGTACCGGTTAAAAAAAAAAGAACTGTTACATCGTCTTTGATGAGACAAACCTCCAATATTACGATACCAGAAACACCACCGTCACCCATGAGCACATCAGAGAATTCCGTTCCTGGTTGCTCTTTCTGGGAACGCAACGGATTTAACAGTGCCGGAAAAAAGAAAAAAACGAGAAAAAGTGACAAAGAGAGAAGACAGGACAGAGCAAAAAGAAAACTGTTTCGTAATACCGGCTTAGAATATACAACTTCATCAGGGAAAACAAAGGAACGTCGGCAACTTCGTGAACTTCAAAACTGTCGTCAAAAATGCAAAGACAGACTACCACAGGACTTGAGGAAGAAACTTTTTGAACAGTACTGGAGTCTAGGCAATTACGAAAATAGAACGAATTATATTTCGAAATGTATTGAAATATGCCAAAAAAAATCCTCGAAGACTTCCCCAAAGAAAAAACGCAGCGTCAGCTTTCGTTACTTTGTTTATAGTTTTGATCACACAAAACATACAATTTGCAAACAATGTTTTTTGAAGACTTTCGATGAAAGTAGTAAATATCTGCAAACGGTATGCGAGAAACTACGAGACAATTGCGGTCATCTTCCACAGCGTAAAAGTCGAGTTGGTAAGTCAATTCCTGATTTTAAACTAGAGGAAATAAAAGCTCATATTGCTAGTTTCCCTTGCACAGAAAGCCACTACGGCCGCAATCAAACCACTAAAAAGTTTTTGAATTCTGAGCTAAACCTTCAAGTTCTTTATACCTTATACAAGCTGAAGACTGATGGCCCGGTAAGCAAAACTATCTTTAAAAAGGTCTTTGAAAGCATGAATTTGTCGTTCAAAAAGCCTTCGGTTGACACTTGTTCAAAATGTGACAGCATAAATATGAAACTCAAGTACGCATCCGGAGATCAGGGTGAAATCCTGAAACAGACGCTCAGGGAACATCAAGAGGCTTTTAAGGCCGCTTACGAAGAGAAAAAAGCAGATAAACAACTAGCTCAGTCTTGCGAAGATATAGCTGTCATAACATTTGATTTGCAACAATGTCTGCCAACCCCGTACTTGCAAACAAATGTTTCATTTTATAAGCGACAATTGTGGACATTTAATTTGACCATACATGATTTGAAAACAAATAAGGCTTTTTGCTACATGTGGCCAGAGTGCGAGGGAAATAGAGGTGCTAACGATATTGCTTCTTGTCTCTACGATTTTATCATCAATCAACTACCAAACTTACACCCAAACGCTAAGAAGCTGATTATGTACTCGGACTCTTGTCCTGGGCAAAACAAGAATTCAATTGTAGTAACAATGTTAATGCTAGTTGCTAAACTGTCTCCACAATTGATATCTATTGAACATAAATTTCTCGTACCCGGACATACACACATGGAGGCTGACACCGACCACGCATTGATTGAGCGCAAAAAGAAGCACACGAATATGGATATACACTTGCCCCGAGATTGGTACCAATTAGTGCGTACAGCATCAAACAAAATAGCCAAGTTTAATGTTACCGAAATGACATGTGAAATGTTTTATGATTTCAACATTTTTGCAAAGCAATGTTTTACTTTTCGGAAAACGGACACAGCCAATGAAAAGTTTTTGTGGTCGAACGTTAGATCTGTTCTTGTTACCAAAGAAAGCATGTCTCGTTTTTTTTACAAAAAAGCGTTCAGTGATGTTGAGTACATGACCATGGATTGTTCTAAACGTGGAAAAAGTTATAATATGATCACGATTAATACGGTACCGAAAGCTTACCACTCCAAACTTCCTATTTCAACTGAGAAGAAGAAGGATCTATTAAGTTTATTATGTTTTATTCATGAGAGTACCCATGAGTTTTATAGAGGTCTGAGCTGCAAAAGTGATGTCCATGACAGTCCACCAGATAATGATAATGATTCCGATGATGAATAGTTTCACATTCATTTAAGAGGCCTCTTACAGTCCACTAGCGTCGCTGATTAGCTAAATCGTGCATTCAAAACATAAACGGCCGTTTTTGTTACAGATACACGATTTAGCTAAACAGCTATATTTCAAGTGTTGACAATGTGTTCAAAAATTACGTTATTGCCTTTTCTATAGTAATAATAGACCATATTTTGTATTTTTGATTCTATTTACGAGTTATGACATTTTTTCGATTGGCAGCGCTAGTGGACTGTAAAAGGCCCCTTAATTAATAGATGGTAAGACTATTTTTTTTCTTTACAATGTTAGTCTACCTACAGGTGGACATTTAAAAGGTTTTTAGGTTTTATTACAGGTTTTTGATTTAATTGTACTTTTAAAAACTATGTGAGATTATCTACTTCTAAAGAAAGTTTGAAGTTTTGTTTTCTTTTTGTTATTTTTATAGATTAATACTTTATTGTGATACTTTGCATTACACTGAGTAGGTCAATTACTTGTTGTGATAGCTCATCAAAACTGATCTGTGCCATTACTTAGTTTTAAGTTTCAAACTTTTGTTATTGATTAGAGTATGTTCCTTTTGAGAATACCTAGTTACAATCGTATTGTCAGATTGTGATGATTTGATCTCCATTTAGTTCCATAAGAATTTTGATAAAAATATGCGTAAACGACTGTATTTTTAGGTTAATAAACGTTGATTTTATTTTTCTAAAACTTGTATTTATTTACACATATCACTATCTTTTTTTGAGGGGTACATCTTGACTTACATCATTTAACATATCTTCTGAAAGACTAGGATTTTAGTAAATTGATATAGTTCAACTAAATTATGCAAAGAGGTGACTGATAAGTAAAAAAATAAATCTTAAGGGTTATATCTTCATCTTTTGTTTTAGCACATTTTGCTAGAATCATTATTCTAATGAGTTATTAGACGTTTTAACTTGATGTATATCAGTTTACACTAAGACAATTTATTGGTGCAAGCTTGGTGCAACGTAATATAACTGTACAAGTATCATTAATAACTTTATTTTAGCACATAAAAACTAAGGAAAAGTTACAAGTCGCAGGTTTTTCATGAATTACTTCCAAAATTAAATGTCTATCAAATAATCTAAATTATATAGAGAAAGAAAATGTTTTGTTCTACAAAAGAGTGCACTGATATTTTATCTAGCCCACTTATTTAACGAACTAGATTTTTTTAAATATTGTTTTTGCTGTCGTGTAAAATGACGTTTTTTGACTTGTATCACTTATCACAGGAGGCACAGATATATGTTTATTTAATAATATTATGTCGGAAGGCGAACACATCAAGGATGGCACTATCGTCCGACATCAGTTAGGGTAATCGTACAAAGAGATAACTCAAAAGAACTCGAAACTCAAAAACGTTTATTCAAATTAGTCAGAACAAAAGACAGCCCCCAAAACGCCCGCCCTTCGCCACTTCCTATGTGTTTTGAATGGGGAGAAGAAGTGGCGGAACAAACTCCCCAGCAACACATGTCTGTCTGTTAGGTTAGAAGAACCTTTACACTTTAATTTCAAAAGACACTTTACAATATGGATCTACAACGGCACTACAACACTAGGCAATAACACTAGGTACACTAGACGTGACGTAGGGCAGTTTCGAGATGTGTGCAACACGACGACTCAACGAAGACTGAGCTCCGCGGACGCCACGCCGACGACCACGACTCTGCCAAGCGCGCCAAAATGTTGTTTCACCGGAAACGCCACCAGAGGGCGCGCTTGCGTGACGTTTAGTGTCCGTACTAATGACAGTCTCCGACATATATATACAACATGTAACCACAAAATACATAGGTACAGAAGTCAATCTCATGTATGTACTTCACTTTTCATGCCTACAGTGGGTTGCCAAATTATTAGGGACAGTTACAAAAACACGGTATTGGTAAAGTATTTGGTTTAAATTAATTATAAAAACACACTTTTTGACATAGTAAAAGCTTTAATATGATAAAACAACTATTTAAGAATGATATAAAAAATATTTAAGAATAAAATAACAAAAATAAAAATTTATAAATAAATAAATGTACATGCAGAAAAAATTGTCAATATTTTGTGACGTTGCCTTTCGCCTCAATGACTGCTGCTATACGCCTGGGCATACTTTCTATGCAGTTTTTTGCACTTTCCTTTATTTTTGGGTTATGGTGCCACACATTAATAAGCTTTTCGATCAGTCTAACCTTGGTGGTTATGTTCTCCTTGGCTATTTCAGCCTTGGTGATCTCCCATAGATTTTCTATGGGGTTCATGTCAGGTGAATTTCCAGGCCAAGGCAGTACTGGATGTTGTGGTCTGCCAGGAACTTGGTTATGCTCCTGGCTTTATGGCATGGTGCTGAATCGTGCATAAACATGAATTCTTCACCGTCTGGAAACCATTCTTCAAGTGTGGGCAACAGGCGAGTTTGTAAAACTTGCTTGTACTGGTCTTGTTTCATGGTTCCCTGGACGATGTAGAGGCGCCCAACCCCTTTGGCACTTATGACAGACCACACCATTACCTTAACTGGGTGTTTCACCCTCTCAACAATGCAGTCAGGGTAGTATTTTTCACCTGGGCGTCGTCGCACAAAGCTGCTCTTGTCGGCTAAAATCTCAAAGGATGACTCATCTGAGAAACACACCTGAAAAAAAAAATTAAGTTGTTTATATTTTTTATTTATGCGTTCTTAATTTAGTCAACTATAAATATGGACCCTATCTGACCTTACTCCAGTCCTCGATTGTCTTATGCCGGTGCTCACGAGCCCAGGCTAGACGCTTCTTTTTCATGGCCTCTGTCAGCCTGGGTTTCTTAGCGGGACGATGTCCTGTCAGGCCTTCCTCTGCTAACCTACGCTGCACAGTTCTCTTGGATATCATTATTCCAGACTCCTGAACCATCTGGGTTAATAATCCAGCACTTTTTTTCCTGTTATCTAAACAGATATCGCGTATTTTCCGGTCAGTACGTGGAGTTGTGATGCGCTTTCGTCCGCAATGACCTTTTCTTTGAGGTGTTATTGGCTGATCCAGGTCCAAAGAAATTTTTATTTTGTTGACTGCTGACTTAGAAACTCCAGCGATATCTGCTATCTGTCTTTGAGAGTGCTTGGTGTGTTGCAGAAGCGTTTTAATTTCGCTTTTCTTTTTTGGAGTCAAATCACAACCTCTACCCATGCTGAAAGGCAAAAAAAAATATGAAAAAAATAAAAATATTGCAATATGTGCACGTAAAACGAAATTTCATGAATATTAAATAATAATACTTACATTTAAAATAATTTTCAGGCACTAATACTGAAATATTTTTTGTCTAAAATTTTAAATTCGTCTTTCACTTTCACACGTCTCCAGCAAACTGTAGCACTCACTTAATTTAAAAAAATGTAGAAAATAATCCAATCATCGAAATCTCAAAAACCACTTATAATATAAAGAGTAAAGAACAGGCAAACATAAATAAAACATTTCTGTAACACCTACACCACTTAAAACTGCAGTCAAGTGCATCCAACGTGAGAAATCGACAAAAAACGTAAGTGTCCCTAATAATTTGGCAACCCACTGTAAACTCGGCGGTCGCGCTAGGGTTGTCAACTTTTTTATGCGCATAAAACTAACGTGGTAGTGGTACTCGTATCTAATTATTTATTTATTGTTGAAAATAAAACAGGAAAAATGAAATATAAACCAATAATAATAAAATATTTAATGTGGCATACAAGAGGTTAATAAACACTTTCAACGGAAATTAGTTTGAACAAGATGCCGAACTTTTTCAGAAATAAATTTATAATTTTGTTATTCAGACGTATATACCATAAAACACTATGTAAAACAAAGTACCTCTTTACTTGCGAAAAAAAACAATTGTATGTAATGGGTTGGTACAGTTCCTGATCTTAGCTTGCTTCTACCTACAGAAACCTTGATGTGCGAGTCCGACTCGCACTTGACCGGTTTTATTTCGTCTACCTACTCTCGCCATGATCACAAAAATTTATCAACTCCTACTACCTAGTAATAATCTTTGAGGGTAGGCAGGTTCGCCTGGGTCGACACTCATCATCATCATCATCATCATCAGCCTATCGGGGCGCTTACCTACCCACCTAATTGTACCTACTGCGTTTATTAAACGAATCATCGAAATATGAGAAAATAACATACTATAGGTACTATAGGTACATTACATACTATAGGTACTTACCTCTCTGATTCAACCGGCAGACTAAAAAACGACACTTCACTGTTTATTGTTGTATTAAAAATTTAAAACAACCGTCCACTGAACAATCATAATACGACTTTTTTTTGTTGCTCCATTATTACTTTTTCTTTTGTTATTAAAATTAAAAATATTACAGTCAAATTACAGTTAGGTATCACAACGCGTGCACATTTATCTACCTTGTGTGTGACGCGCGTATCTCAAGAAAGCGGCAGCCGCGCTCGCACTGTTTTGAGTTGTTTTGAGACAGCGCGTCTGTGTACACGCACACATAGACACCTATGTCTGCGTGACTCGAACGCGCTTTGTATGTAGATTGACTTCTGTACCTATTTATTTTGTGATGTAACGTAATTAACGCACACTCTCAAACACCCTAATTAGAATATTATGTTATAATCATAATACATACACTGAATTTTTAATTTAACATGTATATGCATTGTTATTTACTAAATTAGTTATACCAATTCTTGGAGAACTTTTTGGTCATACTACTACGCACGCAAATATCGCGCCGCGCGCAGCTTGACTCGACACACATAACGAAACTACGGAAAAAGCCGACAATACACGAAGTCTTATTACTTTGAGTTACGGTCTATTTGAATCCCACCCAAAACAAAAATGTGAAAGACTGCCAAGTTCGATAATATGGGAATGCTTCGCCTATAAAAGAAAGTGAGATCTGAATAAGTACCAAGTTCCATACACATACCTCAGTTAAAAATAGTTACTTTTTAATGATGGTACTTGGCAAGTTTTCATACACCTTGTTATAAACCTACTAAACGCAATGAATCAAGTATTTAATTTTCTATTAAAACTTGCCAAGTAACATCATTAAAAAGTAACTATTTTTAACTGAGGTATGTGTATGGAACTTGGTACTTATTCAGATCTCACTTTCTTTTATAGGCGAAGCATTCCCATATTATCGAACTTGGCAGTCTTTCACATTTTTGTTTTGGGTGGGATTTCATTTATTTTTGTAAGGTTGTTTATTTTATTTTTTTCTTTATGATGAAGTTAGTTAATGAAGAAATGAACTAGATTAACTAAATGGACTAGATTTACCAACTGACTGACATGACATGTTATGATATATTATGTTCGTGGATCAAAGTTACACATTCGTTATTTTCGAAAGTGATTCACACTTGGCCGTTTTCAGATTTTTACTTTACTTTGACTAAATACAAACCTTTGTACCATTCGAAGATATATTATATAAATATAGATAAATTTAGTTCGTTTTAGTTCCTTAGGGTTATTTTACACCGGGTATAAAACACCTTCATTATTTTGAAACCGACTCACACTTGGCCATTTTCAGATTTTTCCCTTTACCTTGACATAAAGACCTACATCCATGCCAAATTTCAAGTCAATACGACCATTGGAAGTGGTCTAGGTTTTTGATGAGTGAGTCAGTGAATCAGTCAGTCAGTGAGTGTATAGTAAAAACAGCGATTTTCTGACGTCAATATCTCGAGACCTTCAATAGGTATATTAATGAAATTTTGTATTTTAGATAAGTGAGGGGGTCTCAACAGATACTAGAAATTTGATATGCGTAAATAAAATAGATTTTGAGTTACAGGGGGGTCGAATTTGGCCCGAAATGGTTCGTGTAATATAACCCACGGCCGGTGTGTCGCTTTTTTTGCTCGAACTTGGCGGACACACTGCCGTGTGTCTAGATTTGTTTTGACTGTACAGGGTTAATATGACAATAATTTCCGTAGTTTTAATTCTTTTTGGGATAAAAAATTACCTATATTAAAAATGATATAAATCGACTCAGTAAACGATTCTGAACAAACTAATTTCAGGATGTGCGTTAATTAAGTTACATGTTGTATATGTGTGTATGTATAATAGGTCTATGTACGTTTATATATTTTCGATTTGTCTTATATACATATTTAGTGCACCTGCCGTGAAATTTCTCCTCCACCTAAAGGTTGACTGGTAGAGAACGCCTAAGGCGTTAAGTTCGCCTTTGTACATTGTTTTTTTGTAAAATGTGTGCAAAAAGTATAATAAATAAATAAAATAAATAAATACTATGGTACTAGTATCAACACTTTTGGACAGGGTACCAAAACGTCCATCGTCCTTTTCTCAAATACGCATAGTTTTTCAAAATGTTTTCATGTTACAGAAAGGTACGTTAATCATTCATTAAAACTGCATTATCAGTTTTCTGAAAATCACGACAAAAACTTTTCAAAACGTCTACGAACTTTCTACCAGGAATTAGTCCAAAACAAGGTTTAACCAACTTCTCAGCAAATCTTAAAAATTCACTGAATTATAACGAAATAGTTCGGAGTAATTTTAGCACTACATTCAACAACACCTCACTATCACAAAATAATTCAATGTTGCGTCGAGAACCTGCGTGCTGTTCCCTAAGGCGGACAAGTTGCAACAGGAAATAGTTTTGCGGTAAGATTCTGGCAACGCGTCGGCACCAATAAAGAGTTAGGACGCCATCTCTTGAGTATTTTTTAAATATAAATATGCCTGTCTTCGTGGGATATGCAGCAAATTTTTGGCTATTCAAATACATAAATAACACAATTTTGCGATTTTTCGACATAATACAGTGTTGTTCTGGGTGTGCGATATATCACAACAAAAATATCATATATCACAAATGCAGCAATCATACACACCCCGGATAATAATATTTTTAGAAGCCCGTATACGGATCATGAAGGGGGCAACCCGTTTCCTCATCACTGCATAAAAGTCATCTACCCTGTTCACGGCAGGTCTGAACGCATTATTGTACTGCACGCGTAGCACGTGGTATGTCCGCTTTTAACTGCCTCGTTGGTCTAGCTGTCGCAAGTGCGGCTGCCGAGCACGAGGTCTCGGGTTCGATTCCCGAGTCGGGCCGAAATCGCTTTGTGGGTTTAAGAAGACTTTCACAAAGCAGCCCGGAGCCTGGAAGCTGGTGATTGATACACCCGTGCATCGGAGAGCACGTAAATGTCGGTCCTGCGCCTGATCTCTCTCCGGTCGTGTCGGATTACCGTCCCATCGGGTTATGAGAGTGAAGGAATAGGGAGTGCACCTGTGTCTGCGCAAATGCTTTGTGCACTATAATATGTCCTGCGTAGTTGGCTAATCTCCTTACATGAGAACAGCCGCTGTAGCCGATAATCGGCTAGGAGGACATCATCATCATCATCATCATCATGTCCGCTGAGTGTAATTTTTCCATAAGGAGCAGGTGTAGAACGCCTAACAGTACGCAACGAACAGGGTGATCTTTACCGATTTACTACACCGAGAGAATCTGCGCGCCAGCCTGTTGGCCTTTGCAGCAATGGACCTTTTTTTGCCTTTCCATGTCGTCATCATATTTTAGGTTGTCTTTTAGAGTATGACCTAGGTATTTGAAATTCGATACAACTTTTAACGGAGGGCTGCCAAGGGTTATTACTGGTTTATAACAAGATGATCTGTCGTGTCTAAAAATCATGACTTCTGATTTTTTCACATTATACATGGATTATAATAATTGTTTATATGGATGAATGGTAGATGGATTACAATATGATTATAATAATGTCATCATCATCATCATCAGCCTATCGCAGTCAACTGCTGGACATAGGCCTCTCTAAGTGCACGCCACTGAGATCGGTTTTCGGCTTCTCGCATCCAGCTCCTGCCAGCCGTCTTGCGCAAGTCATCACTCCACCCTGCCTGAGGACGTCCTACACTACGTTTGCCGAGGCGTGGTCTCCACTCTAGAACTCGTTTACCCCAACGGTTATCGGTTCTTCGGCTAATATGGCCAGCCCACTGCCACTTCAGCTTGCTGATTCGGTGGGCTATGTCGATGACCTTGGTTCTCTGACGGATTACCTTATTTCTGATGCGATCCCTCAGAGAAATGCCGAGCATAGCCCTTTCCATAGCCCGCTGAGCGACTTTAAACTTGTGAACCAGCCGTACCGACAGTATCCACGTTTCGGCTCCGTAAGTCATGACAGCACGCACAGTAGGACGCACTGATTGAAGACTTTTGTCTTTAGGCACTGTGGGATCGACGATGTTAGGACTCGACGTAGCTTCCCAAATGCAGCCCAACCCAACTGAATTCTCCTATTCACCTCGTCCTCAAAGTTGTTTCTACCTAACTGCAATGTCTGCCCGAGGTATACATATTTCCGAACAACTTCGAGAACGGCGCCGTGTATCGCAATTAATTTAAAAAAAATAAAAATAATTTCATAAACAAATTCATCTCCAGCGATCTGTGGCCGACTATTATACTAATTAATCAGCAGCGTTTTAATGAATTAGGTACCGACAAAAATCCAAAACATTAACGAAAACAGAAACTTCGTATGTATGGCTGGATTCAGTATAATGTGTAGATTACAAAAAGTATTTCATATCATCTAAAAACCATGGGGTTCTCTTTTTACAAGGTTTTTTCGATGAAGATTTTAGTACATAAAAAAGCTTAACTTTCCTGTTTGCTGTTCGATAGAAGTTGTGCATAGGGTAAAAACTTTACACTCAGGTGTATGTCTGTTAGCACTATACATGAGTGAAGGTTTAGAGCTGACCTGATGATGGAGAAGAGAGAAGGTCAAGGGAACTCGGCAATGGTAAATATTAACTACCTCGTGTTTGGGCTTATATTATTCGCATTGACGAGAACTTTTCACTAATGCGCATAGTGACTAAAAAGCTAAAAATAATTTAAAAAAAAGTTTAAGTTTTTTTTACCTAAGGTTTTTTTTAATAGACCTTTGCCAGTTCGCAAGTCTACACATAACAGGGAAACCTCTTCAAGTAAGTAAGGTCGGTACTTAATCGTATCTGGAGTGGTTCATGTCAATAGTGCAATGGGTGGGGTTCAAACTCAAGACCTTTTAATTACCAGGCAAACTCTGTAACTATGGTTACATTACTATTCGCATCTTATAATGTTTGTATACATTGTTTTTTATGGTCCTTTATATAAATCATGTTTAAAATCAACATAAATTCAACATAACCTATTTTTGGGAAAATATGCTATAGCTCCTATACCCCATGGATTTCAGGCTGGATTTTTTGGCAACATCAAAGGTCTATCATAATGAACCCATTGGTACCCATTTCGTTGCTGTCGATTCTGGGTTTTTTTACTATGAAAATTTGGCCATCTCCTTTGGCTTTTGATCACTTCAATTTTTTTTTTATTGTATATTGTTTTTTTGTCAGGAAGTAAAGCATAGTACACTGGGATAATGGATATTGTGCTGCCGTCACTTATTTCTCATGGTAATCTAGCCCGCACATTCGGCCCAGTTTTCCCGACTGTTTTTAGTCCGTGTAATCTGGACCGCAGCCCAGGGACGAATTTCCCCCTAGCCCGGCAGTTCTCATGTATGGAGATTAGCCAACTGCGCAAGACATTACACATATGTAGTGCACAAGCATTTTCGCAGACACATGTGCACTGACTATTCCTTCACTCTCATAGCCAGGTGGGACGGAAATCCGACACGATCAGAGAGAGATCAGGCGCGGGACCGCCATTTACGTGTTCCGATGCACGGATTTGTCAATCACCAACTTCCAGGCACCGGACTGCTTTGTGAAAGTTTCTAAAACCCACAAAGCGATTTCGGCCCGATCCGGGAATCCCGAGACTTCGTGCTCAGCAGCTGCACTTGCGACAGCTAGACCAACGATACTACGACTTACCATAAAAGGTTTTGGTTTGATTGTTTTCAGGTGTTTACAGTTGTCAAGCAAACAATTTTTTGGGTACATCAGACTCGGTGAAGATTGAAATTGATATTAAGTGTAAGTATACTTTCAAGTCTTCATTGTCGTCCTTGATCTTCATGAATTTAAATGCTGATTCATGTTCAGAATAAAAAGTTATGTACAGCAACAGTATAACAATCATCCTTTGCGTAAAAAACACTCTGATTCCTTACATTTCAGATCCTCCGCGAGTAACTTGGGTTGGACCGGATACAGTTGTGGAAGCAAACCTATTCTCTCAAGTTACGTTGGAATGTAAAGCTGAAGGCAATCCCCCACCCTCTTACACCTGGTACCACAAGTAAGTAATTTCATTTATTTATTTTATAATATAAGGTGCTTTAATATTACCTGCCAGGACTTGAATGGGGGGTAGTATTGCGTTTATAGATTACAATAGTGAATAAATTTCGTTCCCCGGAACAGTCAATTCAATTCGAGACAGTAAACAAGTTAAATTAACATTAGCTCTACTATGCATAACGTGGTTCACAAATTACGCGCGTAGTGTCGCTTCGTCAATGAAGACAACTGCTATCTCTTTCTATCTTTTCTACAAGAGTGGCAACGCGCAACTCTACTGGATGGTTTTAAACTAATAAATTAATCAAATTTATACGTATTTTTTTTTGTATGAAAAAATGTATGACAAATAATCAATTATTTATCTTTACTATTGTAATCTATAAATGCAATACTACCCCCCATTCAAGTCCTGGCAGGTAATATTAAAGCACTTTATATATTTTTTTCATTTCATCCAAGCACTTCGCCAAGATCTAGTACCGTACAGTGTTAACATGTGTACTTATGGCCCCTTTAAAAGGCTAAAAATGATTTATTGTTCTTTGTATAAGTTACCTTTTTATAAAATTTTACATGTTCCTACAAACTGAAATGAAATGAAATGAAATCGTTTATTTTGCAAGTTGGACATAAAATCACTTTTACACGTCATTTTTAAGAACGCTGAGGTCGGCATTTCCTAATGACTGATCCCTGAGAAGAAATGCCGAAACAAAGTCAAGGGTCATAGTCTCTTTTAAAGTCCAAACATGTTATAAATCGAATAATATTATAGGTGAGTGTTACCATGTACGCGGTCTGGAATGGCCTTTTGAGGAAAGAGCCACATCAGGCTGGAGCTGACCAGTCCCAACAGACGGCACGCATGTATCAGTCGTCGTGTAGCTCAACCATATCTTAGGGAGCTCAACGACCTGTCACACGACGATACCAGATCTGCAGAACATTTGCGTATGCCATTCAAAAATATTCAAACCCGCCAGACAGTATTTATGTTATAAGAATATATAATGTTGCTCGCATACACGATACTCACATTCACAATAATAATAAGTTAGAGCAGGGCAGAACTACCAACACTACCATAGCGTAGGGAATGGTGCACAAATTGAACCACTAAATGAACAGGAAACTTATAAATATCTAGGATATGCACAATCACGCCAAATACACTTTAAAGACACAAAAAAACAAGCTCTAACAACAATTCCGACACCGACTTAATGCAATACTGAAAACTCAACTTTATTCACGAAACACGGTTAAAGTCATCAATACTTATGCCATACCAGTCCTGACATACTCTTTTGGAATTATAAGCTGGACCAAAACAGACCTAAAAAGCTTACAACGCAAAATTAACACCACATTAACTAAATTTAGAAAACACCACCCAAGAGCCTGTTTGCAGAGGCAAACACTGCCGCGAAAAGAAGGAGGAAGAGGACTGGTGGACATATTCAATCTACATAATAGACAGATCGCAACCCTTCGGCAATATTTCTTCTCCAAAACCACATCCTCGACACTACACAAACTCATCACACAACAAGATAGACATTTTACACCTCTCAATCTAAAAGACACAAACACTCAGAAAAATGAAAAGATAATAGATGCCAAAACAAAATTGTTAGAATGGAGCCAAAAATCTCTACACGGGAGACATCGTCACGATTTATGCCAAACTAATGTCGACAAAGAGGCGTCGAACGCATGGCTTAATCGTGGCGAACTCTTCCCGGAGACTGAGGGCTTCATGATAGCAATACAAGACCAAATTATAGAGACCAAAAACTACCGAAAACACATCATAAAAAACTTACCTAATGACACGTGTAGAAAATGCAATAGCGCCCCAGAAACCATACAACATATTACAGGTGCATGCAAATCAATAGCCCAAACCGACTATAAACATAGACATGATCAAGTAGCCAACGTTATACATCAAAAACTAGCCGATCAATACCATCTGTAGTTCCATATTATAAATATAACCCTGAAACCGTATTGGAAAGTCCGACAACAAAACTATACTTTGATCGAGCCATACTCACAGACCGCACAATCCACTTTAACAGACCCGACACCACACTCATAGACAAAGTTAATAGAACTGGATTCTTAATCGATATCGCAGTCCCTAATACACACAACCTACAATCAACAATAGCCGAAAAATTGAGTAAATATACAGAATTAAAAGATGAGATTAGTCACTTATGGCATTTACAAAAAGTATCAATAGTACCAATAGTTTTATCAACAACCGGCGTGATCCACAAACAACTCCACCAATCCCTAAATTCTCTAAACCTCCCACCGCACACATATCACTTACTGCAGAAAGCAGTGATATTAAACACTTGCAGGTTAGTTCGTAAGTTCTTACAGTGTGAAGTAAACTCAACAGATATTAACACCTATATACAAACACAATTTGTCCCGCTTTCCCGCAATGTACCTAATAGTAGTACTAATCCCACTGCACAGTGATTCACTCTAAGGCCATAAATCGAAAAATGTCATTGGCTTATCCCCATTAGATCTTCTTACTAAGTGATTAACAAGTTAAGAAGCTTCCAAAAACTCTAAATACCCGTGTCATAAGGTCAACTTATTGACCTAATTATCGCAAGAGTGTGAGTCATCAAAACTTAACACTTTGTTTTTGAGTGTCACTATTCCAAATCAAGTGTTTACGTATGGTGATAGTATTGAGGTCCAAGACCAAGGTATGTACTTCTATTATCAACTACTTTTTTATTTTTTTTAATACGCTTAATATTTTATTTTATTGTTTTTATTGAAGGTAGCGTTTTTGTAGATTTGTTTGGTATATTTTGATTTCATTTGGACCTATAACTTTTTGCTGCTCAGTGCTGCACTTGAGGCAAATGTTTTTCGAATAAAGAGGATGTTCTTATAAAACCATATAAGTTTCATCTGCATCTTTCTGCCCCTTCTTGGGTTAAAGGAGTGTCAAAGTATGCATGTCCAGTATTGAAAAAACTTTATATTTTAAGTTCAGCTTTCATGTTGTTTTAGGTAAAGCTTCCAATTTCGAGGACGACTATTTTTGACATTTGGCACTCTAAAGAGGGTAGTCCAAATGAAAAATGCAACATGTCCTGAATACTTTGACCGAAACATCGTGCCTTTCGGATGACATCGAAAATATCAAACTAGAGACTTTAAGTAATAAAATTATGAATTTATGTAAACGAATTTCTCATTATTGGGCAAAATCAAATCGTAGTAGGTCTACGTTTATAGAGAAATATTCAGATTGGCTGAATGTGGTGAAAATATTGATGTAAACCGAATTGAGTTACATGTATCTCAGAAGTCTGATAAAGTTGAACCATCAACTTCTTCATTCAGATCCCTTCCTAACAGGTTTACGAAAGTTACCTGTCAAAAACAAAAGGTGTGCTATCAAAATATGTTCTAGATTTGTTATCTGTTTGTAGTAAATACTTTTGAGCTTGAATGTATTCTGGTATATTTTGTGTTTTGTGTGTATTTGCAAAAAAGGTTGTTCATGTATTTTTGCTGTTTTATTTTATTCCTTTATGGTTGTTTTTAATATAAATAACCATTATTTAAATAGATTTTTCATTAAAAGTCGCAGTATGACATGTTTTAGGTTTATCGTCTAAAACAAAATTACTGCGAGACATTTTTACACCTAAATACGATGTTATTTTAATGAATGTGGTTATATTATAATTTTAATAATTTACACTTATCTGAACATTTTTCAACTTGTAAAATAAATTAATTAAAAGTATTTGTGAGTTTCGTATTTATGGCCGCCTTTGTATGGAACGTGAATCACTGTGCACTGATGCGCACTTGGCTTAGGCCCGTGCCATTAGTTCTGCCCGGCTACATAGCCGAGGAAAATAAACATAGGAAAAAATAAAAAAATACAATTATAATATATGTATAAATGTCAATAAAAAAAAAATGTTATTAATAAAATGTTATCTGATGATAATAATATTTAAATGTCAAATGTAACAATACACAGGCATTTGAAAAGATATCACTCACTAAGCGAGCAGTACGTCGATTCTATAAAATCTCACATTTCAATCTCACATCACTCTCACTTCGCATTCGTTCTAAAGGTAGAATTCCGTGGACGCGACAATAGTCAACCTATGAAAATGTATGGCACCGTTGCCGAGGCCCGTGACAGTCGCGCGCGGCCGACGAATTTCGTAAGCTGCTCGCGGCATTGTCAACAATTTAATTCTGGTTTTACTAAAATTCTATAGATGTTACTAAGCGCTAGACCATGTTGAGAAGCGTACGGCCGCGAGCGGCTCACGAAATTCGTCGGCAGCGCGCGACTGTCGCGGCCCTCGGCAGCGGTGCCATACATTTTCATAGGTTGACTATTGTCGCGCGCGGCTGCGACAATCGCGACCCACGGAATTCTACCTTAAATTTTCGTGATTGACATTGTCAAACTACACTAGCGCTACTCTTTCGAGCGTGTTGACGAGTTGAACTAAATTAAACTCGAGATTTTGACAGATCTGTCAAAATCTGTCTATCTATAGGGGAGGTAGGGAAGAGATGGGCAGTTGGGAAACAAGATCCTGATGACATGATGATTTGATCATAGTTTTGTTTTTTTTTTATTGGGTAGTTTACGTTACCGACTGGTAACGGTGTTCATCCATAGACTATCTGTCATTTCTGTGAGTTGTTAAGAACAAACACTCGTAAAAGTATTAAATATTTTGTTGCGGTTTCGGATCGTTATAAAGAGAAAACTAATGAAAGGTATGTGTATTTCCTATTTTTAATGATTGATGGTCAAAATCTCCAGTTACGATTATAGTAAGTCGATGGAATCCACACCTATTATACCTCTAGAAGAAAGTACTACAGCAATAGTTAATGGGCTCCACGTTTTTATTTAGTGATGACTTGCGCAAGACGGCTGGCAGAAGCTGGATGCGAGCAGCCGAAAATAGATCTCAGTGGCGTGCACTTGGAGAGGCCTATGTCCAGCAGTGGACTGCGATAGGCTGATGATGACGTTTTTATTTCAGTCTAATATGACCAGGACCACCTATGTAGGTTGACAGGTAAGTAACTATTTATTATTTTCTAGTTTTCAGTGCACATAAGATAAAACCGTTTAACTTAAAAGTTTTTTTACCGATTTTTTTTTATAAACTAAGTCAAAAGTGTCCAATGCTCCCTATGGTAGGGAGGCTTGGACATACCATGTAATGTATAATTTGTAAATTTTTGTTCTTCTTCGTCAGTGAAAATTTGTGAGGTTATAAATCTGCGCGAAAAATCCTTTATAGAATCTTGTTTCCGTCTCTTAAACATATCCAATGATGAGCTCTCGCGTATAGAATGCGGAAGGGTATTCCATCATAGCGACAGGGAACAGTGATCCATCATAGCGACTTGAAGTGTGGGATGGGACACGAAGCAGAAGAGATGAGGAAGAGCGACAAGGTTTGCCTCTGGGAACGAGGAACTCAAAGCGTTCACGAAGGTAACTTGGAGTGAGAGGATTGTGAAGAACAGAGTAAAGAAAAGAAGGAACGTGAGCGTCTCTACGCCGCCGAATAGGCAGCCATATATTTAATTTATTAAGGAATTATACATATATATTATTGTTATTAGTATAAAGTTGCACATTTGCCCTACCCCATCAAATCACTCTTTCACTCTAAGGTTGGCTGTAAGAGAACCCAACACCGGGTTAAGCTCGCCGTTGTACAGTAGACTGCACGTCAGTGGTAACTGTCATGCAACTTAACTCAATAGTAATAAGTACGATATTCCCATAAAACTGTTACCACTGAACTGAAGTTGACTGTACATAATGTACTGTAAAATTTTCAGTGTGTCAAATGTATTTATGTGTGCAATCTTCTTTCTCCTGCCCTGTTCCCAAATTTTACTTGGGGTCGGCGCAATATGTCATTTCTTCCATTTTCCCCTGTCACTCGTCATACTGACACTCACTCCCTTCCTATTCATATCATCTTTCAGGCAATCCATCCATCTTTTCTTAGGTCTTCCTCTTCCTCTCCATCCATCTACATTCATACTTAGCACAAACTTTGTTGCATGCGTATCCTGTGTATTTATGTGTGCAATAAAGAATAATAATAACACAAGTCTGTCTGTTAGGTTAGAAGAACCATACCATACGATAGACGTTACAATAAATTTCACAAGACACTTTAGACTTTACAATTATTTTAGGTACTACAACGCTTGGCAATAATACTAGGTACACTAGACGTGACGTAGGGCAGTTTCGAGATGTGTGCAACATGACGACTCAACGAAGACTCCACGAACACTCAATGAAGACTCGACCAAGACTGAACGAAGACCGAACCAAGACTGAGCTCCGCGGACGCCACGCTGACGGCCACGACTCACTGGTCCTTTTTTTTTCCGACGTCAAAAATCATCAAATGACCCCTCCCGCTGTGAGTTAGCAGCGGTGAGGGAGTGTCAGACTCTTACTGACTAAAAACCGTCGTGTTCCGTCATAGGCCTTTTATGTACGAGGGCCGCGGTATCTCTTTCGAACAACCCGCAGCCCCGGCAGGCCTTGGCCCTGCTGGGCCCCGCTGGGGTTGCTGACATCTCTTTGAGGAGCGCGTGGAACAACGCGCGCCGTCGACACGGGTCTGTCGTCTAAAATAAGAAGAACTAACTACGGCCTGCGTGGAAATCTATATAATTTGGAGAAACTTGACGCGGATATGCATAGAGTGGTGTTCATTGATAATAATCTTATTGTAGGCAAAGGTACCCAGTACTCTAAATATATAGGTAAGGTAATAGGTATTTCGGCTAAGTGAAATTGTTAAGGTTAGTACTACCTATTTATTTATTTAGGCTGTTGTAACCAGATAATTAATTTATCTGCAGTTAACTATCTTCAGTGCTAAACTAAGCAGAAACTAGGTGTGTTATGAACATAGTGATTATTGTAATACATCTTTAAGGGTTATTTTAGGTTTTCTGTTAAGTTTTCACTAATGTAAGTTAGTATCAGACAGTCTATTAGGTAGGTACTCTTATTTGTATACTTTAACTTGTTGTATTCCCTTATTATAATTTGCAAGTCCTGCCAGTCCTGCAAGTGCTTCCCTATTTCACTAAACCACCCTTCGCGTGTTTGGGTTTATATTATTCGTATTGATAAGAGCTTTTCACTTATGCGGATAGTGACAACTGTGCTTGTCACTGAAAAAATAAAACCGCGTCCCAAGAACTCTGAAAAGCAAAAACAAACTATTCTTAGGTGCATCGGGCTAGAAGTCGGCGGCGTATAAACTCAAGTACATCGACTGTATCACGGAATCTCGAAGTTCAAAACACCGATGTACGGTAGCCATAAAGTACACAAGATCGATGCACGTGACTTAGAATGTACGCTATATCGAAGTACTATATTGCGAATGTTCATGATACCGATGTACGGAATATCGAAAGTTTTTTATGTCGAAGTACGTGATTTCGATTGTTCTGAATCCCGATGTACGGAATATCGAAAGTTTGTTATGACGAAGTACGTGATTGCGATTGTTCTGTATACCGATGTATGGATTTTCGAAAGTTCGTGATGACGAAGTACTTAATATCGAAGGGTTTAAAATCACGGAGTGAGCGTTAGTCAGAAATATCAATAGGGAATGTTTTCCATCGTAATGGATACACTTGGTGCCCGATTCATTGTGATTCATTTCCAATAAAAAAAATGCTTTGCATTAATGAAGGTCAGGTACAGCTGACTAGTCGTTATAAGTGTCGTAATTGGATATACCTAATTCTCCTTGATGATATAATTACTGTAAACAGCGAGAAAGAGCAAAACATTGTGAAATAAAGATCTCGTGGATTTAGATAGTATAATATCAAATAAAGTAGATTCAAGTCACGAGAATAAAGGGCTTTTTCTTTTCTTACTTTAATAGTTTGGAATCAATACATTAGTTGATACTTTTACCGATTCTTCTGACATTCCTAAAAAATATATAGTCACAACACTAGCTATGCGAACGCATCGATGTAAAATTGTATTTTGTTACCTGACTAACTCTACATTTAGATTATAATGATATATTATTTTTATTTTAAATGCAATTATAGAGAATAGTGATCAAAACTAAATAAAGTAAAAAAATTAAATTAAAATGGAGCGAAAGTAAAAACCTCCATAATTCATAAACATTAAAGAGTTTCTATAGGAGTGGGTACCAAATTCCATACAACTTGGCCATTGTCCTTTATGTGTCCTTTCAAAAAAATACCCAAATCAATTTTTAATCATAGTTTAATAAATTTAAAAAAATAACAACCAACATAAATCAAACTAAACAGTTTTTCTGCACAATCGGAATAAAAAATAATAAAAAATTAAGTTTTCAAATAAATTATGTACGCGAGACCGCTTAAGTAATCTTTCAAATTCATTGTTTCTTTCTTCAACATATGTTCTTTTATCTTCTTTATTACTTTGGAGCCATTTCTTTTCTTTTTTTTTATATTTGCCAATATTCTTTCTATTTCCATTGATGTATTTTTTTGCTCCTTAATTATTTCCTGTAGCGTTTTATATATATTCATTTTTTTTTTATTAAGAAGACTGTTCCAACGGTTGTGCCAACATTCTATAGTGTTTTGAGTTGTGGGAATTTCTTCAATAACGCAATCCAAAACGGACCAAATCCGAGGGGGGAATCTGGGAGGCGACCTTTTCAGCTTAAGGGCAGCACTTGAATCGCGTTCATACGTACCCCCAATATAATGTTTAAAAAACCAATCTGTGACCTTCCCAGCATCATCAGGAATGATTTCATCCCGAATAAACTCGTCAGGTCGCTAAGTGCCGCATTTTATGAGCATACTCACTATCGCCCGTGTATTTTTTGGCCAAACCTTCTTGCTGAATATGTTTATAAATATTTTGCGACAAATGAAAAAAACAACATTTGTGTTTTGCATCTGGAAAGACACCGGCACAAGCTTTTATTGCAGCCAACTCAAAGTCTGTTATAATAAATTTTGGGCTCATATCAAGATTTAAATTATTATAATAATTTCCAAAAACAATGTGTATGACCGCTGACTTTTGTTTGACATTAATCCATAAACTAGAGGTAGGATTTGTTGGGCATCACTTTGTCCAACCTGGCCATGAATCGAATATAACTGATAAAACAATTTTGGGCAACATTGGAATGTGCCGTCCATTACCCAAAATTTTGACGTATGTAAAAGGCGTAAATTTTGTTTTGTGCTGAAAACGAGAATAACGTCATTTTCGTCTATGAAGTGCCCAATTAAAAATTGTTCACCTTCAATTTTCGTATACACATCTGGAACATTGAAGTTTTTTAAGGTCTTAGGTAGACTGGGCTCATTGCGCGTCCTCTCTCTGTGGATAACCATGCGCATAGCTTCTTTTGAGGGCATGTATGGAGCAGAAGTAGTGGGTATTTCTTGCAAAGTTTTTTGAATGATTTGACCAGGTTGGTCGAAACTGTGCCCGGCTCTTCTTTTTAATGAAGCCCTTGCTACATGTGCCATAGCAATATCCTGGTCCGGTTCGTGTTGGTGACGAATACAATTTGATTTTTCAATGTAGTGAGAATCGCCAACCATTTTTAGGGTTCCGTAGCCAAAATGGCAAAAACGGAACCCTTATAGTTTCGTCATGTCCGTCTGTCCGTCTGTCCGTCTGTCCGTCTGTCACAGCCGATTTACTCGGAAACTATAAGTACTACAGTGATGAAATTTGATGGGAATATGTGTTGTATGAACCGCTACAAAAATATGACACTAAATAGTAAAAAAAAGAATTGGGGGTGGGGCCCCCCATACATGTAACTGAGGGATGAAATTTTTTTTTTCGATGTACATACCCGTGTGGGGTATCAATGGAAAGGTCTTTTAAAATGATATAAAGTTTTCTAAAAAACATTTTTCTTAAAGTGAACGGTTTTTGAGATATCAGCTCTCAAAGTCGTAAAAAGTATGTCCCCCCCCCTCTATTTTTATAACTACGGGGTATAAAATTCTAAAAAAAATAGAGGTGATGCATGCTAATTAACTCTTTCAACGATTTTTGGTTTGATCAAAGTATCTCTTATAGTTTTTGAGATAGGTTGATTTAACTGTAATTTACGGAACCCTCCGTGCACGAGTCCGACTCGCACTTGGCCGGTTTTTTTGTTATTAATGTGGCACCACAACTGGAGGATATTTTTTTAATACAACTCCAGTAGAATGTTATATCGCGTTTTTTATTCAAATTGTACAAAAATCCATCTTTTAACAACAAATCTTTGTTTTTACGCGACTTCACAAACTCGCAGGGAACTTGCATTTTTATTCAATGTTACAAAACAGGGTAATAATAATTATAATGACAGCTTCTTTAGTGAAATGTCATATTTATGACAGATAACAAAAAAAACAATTCTCTTTAATGTTTATGAATTATGGAGGTTTTACTTTCGCTCCATTTTAATTTATTTTTTTACTTTATTTAGTTTTGATCACTATTCTCTATAATTGCATTTAAAATAAAAATAATATATCATTATAGTGCTGGGAAGGTCACAGATTGGTTTTTTAAACATTATATTGGGGGTACGTATGAACGCGATTCAAGTGCTGCCCTTAAGCTGAAAAGGTCGCCTCCCAGATTCCCCCCTCGGATTTGGTCCGTTTTGGATTGCGTTATTGAAGAAATTCCCACAACTCAAAACACTATAGAATGTTGGCACAACCGTTGGAACAGTCTTCTTAATAAAAAAAAAATGAATATATATAAAACGCTACAGGAAATAATTAAGGAGCAAAAAAATACATCAATGGAAATAGAAAGAATATTGGCAAATATAAAAAAAAAGAAAAGAAATGGCTCCAAAGTAATAAAGAAGATAAAAGAACATATGTTGAAGAAAGAAACAATGAATTTGAAAGATTACTTAAGCGGTCTCGCGTACATAATTTATTTGAAAACTTAATTTTTTATTATTTTTTATTCCGATTGTGCAGAAAAACTGTTTAGTTTGATTTATGTTGGTTGTTATTTTTTTAAATTTATTAAACTATGATTAAAAATTGATTTGGGTATTTTTTTGAAAGGACACATAAAGGACAATGGCCAAGTTGTATGGAATTTGGTACCCACTCCTATAGAAACTCTTTAATGTTTATGAATTATGGAGGTTTTTACTTTCGCTCCATTTTAATTTAATTTTTTTACTTTATTTAGTTTTGATCACTATTCTCTATAATTGCATTTAAAATAAAAATAATATATCATTATAATCTAAATGTAGAGTTAGTCAGGTAACAAAATACAATTTTACATCGATGCGTTCGCATAGCTAGTGTTGTGACTATATATTTTTTAGGAATGTCAGAAGAATCGGTAAAAGTATCAACTAATGTATTGATTCCAAACTATTAAAGTAAGAAAAGAAAAAGCCCTTTATTCTCGTGACTTGAATCTACTTTATTTGATATTATACTATCTAAATCCACGAGATCTTTATTTCACAATGTTTTTGCTCTTTCTCGCTGTTTACAGTAATTATATCATCAAGGAGAATTAGGTATATCCAATTACGACACTTATAACGACTAGTCAGCTGTACCTGACCTTCATTAATGCAAAGCATTTTTTTTATTGGAAATGAATCACAATGAATCGGGCACCAAGTGTATCCATTACGATGGAAAACATTCCCTATTGATATTTCTGACTAACGCTCACTCCGTGATTTTAAACCCTTCGATATTAAGTACTTCGTCATCACGAACTTTCGAAAATCCATACATCGGTATACAGAACAATCGCAATCACGTACTTCGTCATAACAAACTTTCGATATTCCGTACATCGGGATTCAGAACAATCGAAATCACGTACTTCGACATAAAAAACTTTCGATATTCCGTACATCGGTATCATGAACATTCGCAATATAGTACTTCGATATAGCGTACATTCTAAGTCACGTGCATCGATCTTGTGTACTTTATGGCTACCGTACATCGGTGTTTTGAACTTCGAGATTCCGTGATACAGTCAAGTACATCCATTAGACACTGATTGATGATTTGATAAATAATATAGGTAGACAACCAAAACAGTACAAGAGATATATCATGAAAGACGGGACGGTTGACATAATATGTATGTCGGGCATGTCACCATCCAGGTGAGTCTATCAGACATTATTATATCTGGTTGTTCTCGTTTGGCTAACGGTGAATATTTGCACAGACATAACCAAGTGGCCAAGATCATCCACCAGCAGCTTGCTCTGCAATACAACCTTGTAGACCTTGAGGTACCGTACTACAAGTATGCGCCCGACCCAGTTCTCGAAAAGGACCATATCACGTTGTACTGGGATCGATCTATCATCACTGACAGGACTATTGTAGCCAATAAGCCTGATATAGTGGTGATAGATAGATTAGCGCGCCGCACGATGATAGTCGATGTCGCCGCTCCGCATGATGAGAACCTCGTGAAAGCTGAGAAAGAGAAACAAATAAAGTATCTCGACTTAGCGCACGAGGTTGTCGCCATGTGGAATGTCGACACGGCTGTTATTGTGCCGATTGTCGTTAAGGCCAATGGTTTAATAGCCAAGAGCCTCGACCAACACCTCAGTAGGCTCTTGGTAGGCGGCTGGATCAAGGGACAGATTTAGAAGGCAGTACTCCGGCTTGTACTTGATACGGCGCGTATTGTGAGGAGGTTTCTGTTTCTAGGACCCTAACCATCGGTACCTTGGACCCTGTGCCCGATATCGGTGGCAACCTATTTTTTATATTTTTTGAATGTTTTTTATTTTAATACTAGCTTTTGCCTGCGACTTCGTTCGCGTGGAATAGTGGCATCCGGCAGATTTTTGGTTTGAACAATAGATGGCGCTATATGTCCGGAATATTTTTTTTTTTTTTTAATTAAGGGGGATTTTTTTTTTCTCGAATTCAAATACGCATACCCTCTATTTTTTTTCGGTTTGACCTCATTAACTCCTATAATAAATATTATCTCGATCAGACCGTGGTAACCCGTGCCGACTTAACGCCAAAGTTTTCACATGAAAATTTGTACTGACTTTCTATGGAGAAATTTAGATCTTAATTATTATTACTAAAAATAAACCTCGAATACGTCCAAATAATGTTTTATCTTCTCATATACATTGAAAAATAATATTATTGTTAAAATTTTCATTTTAAAGTAGCTTTTTTTTACAGTCAGGATAAATTTTCCGATGTTCTAGGACGGTACCTAACAATAATTGTTTTTGTTCCTCATCTGTGATTAATCAATAAAAGTCTTGCATGAACTTCACCGATCTTTCGGCCACATCGTTCACTAACTCTCAGTGCTGAAACTTTGGCTTCTTGATACGAAGCATTATTTGACTATAAGGTAGGACACATTCATGTAGAAAACTGTCATTAATTTTAAGGCGATCGATCAAAGAACTCGCTTTTTACTAAAATGAAGTTAGAGGTTATTTTGTCATACAACGTACCGTAAAGATCTTTTTTTGAAAAAATAAATTAACGAAGGACAAAATAACCCCTGAAAAAAAATCGGTAAAAAAACTTTTAAGTTAAACGGTTTTATCTTATGTGCACTGAAAACTAAAAAATAAAAAAAAAAAACAGTTACTTACCTATAAACATACGTAGGTGGTCCCGGTCATATTAGACTAAAATAAAAACGTGGGGCCCATTAGCTAACTATTGCTTGTAATACTTTCTTAGAAGAGGTATAATAGGTGTGGATTGCATCGACTTACTATAATCGTAACTGGAGGTTTTGACAATCAATAATAATCAGCCGTAGCGGCTTCACCAGCGAACGCCGAGCTCACGATCTACCAAAGTAAATCTAAGATATGCTTTGCCATAAGTAAGATATGCTTTGCCATAAGTAGGATTTCAGAGGGCCCCACGTTTTTATTTTAGTCTAATATGACCGGGACCACCTACGTATGTTTATAGGTAAGTAACTGTTTTTTTTTTATTTTTTAGTTTTCAGTGCACATAAGATAAAACCGTTTAACTTAAAAGTTTTTTTACCGATTTTTTATTTTCTAGTTTTTAGTATTTAATGAAAATGCCTACCGAATATTCTTCATTCAATATATGGGTCAGCAGCGGTGAGGGAGTGCCAGACTCTTGCTGACTAAAAACCGTTGTGATTCGTCGTAGGCCGTTTAAAGTCAAAGTCAAAGTCAAATCATTTATTTCATTTAGGCTTTCACAAGCACTTATGAACGTCAAAAAATATAAATAAAGTTGATTCTAGTTTATGTACCACGACCACGATAACTCTTTCTGACAATCCTGCAGCCCAGGCAGGCCTTGGCCCTGTTGAGCCCCGCTGGGGTTGCTGACAGTATTCTACTTGTGTAGCCCTTTCATTTGATACCCATATTGAGGGGGTTGTGGAAAAATATGTAATCCGCCATTTTGTACCGGCGGCCATCTTGGATTTACAATGTTATTGATATTAGTATATTGTATTGTCATCGGAATTAAAGGTGTGTACCAAATTTCAGATCAATCTGACAACAGCAAGGTACATAAATTTGAATTAATAAATTTGACCCAAGAAAGAATAAATAATAAAACAAACAGGGTAAGCTAAATAAAACCGTTTAAAAACGATACATCCAATCGTTTTTCAAGAGTTATTTCCTCTTTGCTCATCTGAGGCGCGCGCTTTCTGTAACTCGCGCTAACTGTAGGCCGGCTGCTCTCCTGGCTGTCATTTAACATCTTGGACAGTCGTTTCGGGTAGTCAGAAGCCAATAAGTCTGACACTAGTCTTATCAAAGGGGTATTGGGTTGCTGGGTAACTGGGTTGAGAAGTCAGATAGGCAGTAGCTCCTTGTAAAACTCTAGTACTCAGCTGAATCCGGCAAGACACGAAGCCGACCCCAACATAGTTAGGAAAAGGCTCGGGACATGATGATTTATTCTTATTAATCAAAATCAAACAAATTACATATCTAATTTGCTGAAAAAGTCGTGATGGCGTTGCTTAAAAACGTTTTGTGTCTTTTGTCCCTCCAAACTTGATACAAGGTGACGGGTTTCGTCACACAACTAGTTGCCCAGTGCCTAGATTTAGTTGGAATACGCGCCTTTTCCCAGTAGATAATGCATTCGGGAATAGTAAGATTTACGTTTTCATGCACAATTAAATTAATTTCCCGAATATCACTACATAGTATACAACAAAGTCGCTTTTTCTGTCCCCGTGTCCCGTTGTAAGTTTACCTAATTCTTCAAAACTACGCAATCGATTTTCATGCGGTTTTCTCTAATAGATAGAGTGATTAAAGAGGAAGGTTTACATGTATAATAACAAACATTAAATAGTGGAGAAATACTGTTATTCCGTGCGAAGCCGGAGCGGGTCGCTAGTTGTACAATGAAACTGCCAGAACTTGTCCATTAGACGGAAGTTTTGAGCCTGGCATTTGATGCTTTAGGTAACTTAATTAAAAATATACCCTTTTTATAACTGCGTAAGTCTAGTGACATGTTGGCTGTTTGAAAACAATGATTCGATCACTAAATAACAAGAAATCACAAGCACATCGACGCGTTAGATCGCGTTAGTCTTAGAGAGCAAGTATGACATACATACAAATGTAAGTCGGCACGGGTTACCGTGGTCCTATCATCATAAAATTTTATTTATAATAGTTTTGGACCAAAAGGAAAAAAATAGGAGGGTATGCGTTAAAAAAAAATGATTTAGATTTTTTTGGGACACCCTAATATATATATATATTGTAGCGCGGACCTTGTCTATTGCCCCTCCGCGCCCCTCTAGGTTAAGATGCGCGCCGGCTCGCTACCGAAATTAAAGTGGAACAGCCGCGCAGCTTTTGCGGCGCGCGCGGAGAGCCGACAGTGCACGACTAACCGCGAAGCACGACGCATGCGCTCGGTTGTTGACGGACGCCCGCGTCGCTCGCGTGCCGGTGCTTAAGCTCCCTAGTATTAAATAGTATATATTGTGTTTTTTGTGTACGGATTATACGTTTATTTTACCACCAATCGTTTTTTCAATTAAACTCGGAACGAAGCCCAACTATAATATAATATATTTATATATAGATATAGTAGATATAGATTTAATATTTAAAAATGTAATTAATATGTTCAAGAATAAATAAATGAAAAAAAAAAGAAACATAGTATACTAGTATAACAAAATCTTAAAACTGAGATACAAGTAATATATTTTGGATTAACACATTTAATGAGGAATAAACGATTTCGCTCTATTTTAACCGACTTCCCAAAAAGGAGGAGGTTCTCAATCACCTCGAAGACGATTCTTTGATAGGGATATCAAACAAAAAAAAATAGGAGGACATCATAATTTGAATCCGAATACAAATAAAAAACAAACTATTAAAAGCGCTCCATATTTATAATGAAACTTTATTTTTTCATACTTTTTTTTAAATAAAGATTATTTATTTTCTTCAGCCCCGAGTCATCAGCCTGTATCAATTCACTAGAAGACTGCGCGCACCCGGTCTCGGTGATCTCTCTGAGCTGGTCTGGTATACTGCAACTGAGCAACGTGTCATATGACCGGCACGGACGGTACACCTGTGTCGCTACCAACCAGATCGGATTGGAAGATCGGTAAGATATCCTTTTGCTATCAGATTATGAGCTGCCTTAGATTAACCCTGACTGAGCTGAAAGATCATATTAATTTACCATAACATCCTGATACCTGACAGTAAAGGGCTTTTCCTTTTGCCTTATTTTTTAGTGGAATGAGGTCATTGAACTGAAAGGGGTGGACGACACCAAAATACTGGATAAAGATTCACTTAAGTATATCTGTTTCAGATCATATGAATCTGAAGCTGTAACCCTGAACGTCTTTGGCCCACCAATGGGCGCGCAGTCCGGCACCGCACAAGCATGGAGTGGCGGCGAGGCGCGTGTGTCTGTCGCCGTGTGCGCCAACCCGCCGCCGCGCAGCGCCACCTGGCTGTGGGGCAGTCTGCGCCTCAACGTGCCCAGTCAGATCGGTATGTGACGTCACACTGTGCTCGTTAGTCTGTGCCAGCACTCGTGTGGGCCGCCGTGTGCGCCGACCCGCCGCCGCGCCGCGCCGCCTGGCTGTGGGGCAGTCTGCGCCTCGACGTGCCCAGTCAGATCGGTATGTGACGTCACACTGTGCTCGTTAGTCTGTGCCCGCACGCGTGTGGGCCGCCGTGTGCGCCGACCCGCCGCCGCGCCGCGCCGCCTGGCTGTGGGGCAGTCTGCGCCTCAACGTGCCCAGTCAGATCGGTATGTGACGTCACACTGTGCTCGTTAGTCTGTGCCAGCACTCGTGTGGGCCGCCGTGTGCGCCGACCCGCCGCCGCGCCGCGCCGCCTGGCTGTGGGGCAGTCTGCGCCTCGACGTGCCCAGTCAGATCGGTATGTGACGTCACACTGTGCTCGTTAGTCTGGACCCGCTAGTGGCGTTGTGCATTTTTTTATGAATCCTGCGGTAAGGTCTCGTTACCAACAATTGTATAGGTGCCCAACAAATGTAAAATTAAATGTCTTGTCTTGTGATCATGGAGTTTTATTCAAACGGACTTCAGTTCTATTATTTTAACCACTGCCAGCAACACTCTTGGTTCTGTGCGGTCGTTGATTAGATTCAACGCAGGAATTCGGATCAAACATTGTTCTTATTAGAGCTGGTTTTCCTCGGTTCGCTTATAAAATTCCCTTCTGCCTGACCTAGGTCACTACCGCACTTTAGAGCCATCGATGGATAGCGGCTGCTACCGCTACACTCTCCTCATCTCCAACACGGGCATGTCGGACGCGAGAATCTACGTGCTGCACGTAGAGAATGAGAGGGGCTTCTCTTTCCATGCGGTCACTCTTACGGTGCATGGTGAGTTATCAGATATTTTTATATAGATATTTACAACTCAAAAAAACTATCCTATTAAAACAATAAAAAAGACACTATATCTAAAAAGCGTCAAAAAATTCATCCCCATCGCTTTTTTTGGGGGGTAGGTGTCCAAAAAGTCAAAACTTTTTCTCAGAGTCTCTGAGGTTTTAAAATTAATATTTAATAGTATTTACAATAGTTTTTGTGTAAAATTGTTGCATCTCTGTTTGATAATACTTACAGCAGTCAATGTAATAATTGAACACGCATTTATGCACCACCCGCCACATCACCAAACAACACTAAATTAATTTCACAACCATAAGGCACAATATCAAAGTATACGAGATGTCACAGCTTTCGGAGATCCTAACTATTCAGAAGAGTCTTGAGGAGAACTTCACCAGGAAGATGGAGGAACTTGGTCTAGAGATGAGGCACCGGAAGAAGGCTCTAATCTTCCAAGGAGTTCCCGAAGCTGATACCGAGGACTGCACTGCCACAATACTGAGCATAGTCAATGGCAAATTGGCTCTCAAAAACATTGCAGTCTCAAATATAAAAGTGGCACATCGGCTCGGTAGTCCTAGTAAGGATCACCCAAGGCCTATCATTGTGAGGTTCTCTGGTCTGGTTCTTGACGAAGACCAGGCAGTCCATCTTCACCAAGGCCAGGCAGCACTTCGGAATGCGGTCGTGTTGGTCGCAGGACGGTGTGATTGTCGTCAGGACTTCCGATGGGACCCTTCAAAGGATTTCGTCTGTGGAGGAATTTAAACCGCTTCTGGAGAAGTACCCGGCGAAATCTGATGCATCCTCGACCGATTGACCTGAAACCGTTTCTATATTAGGTATGTGACGACTGGCATTTCAATAGTGGCACCGGACAACTTGATAATTATGTAAATATCACCTAATCATCCTCACTTCTTTCTCTAATTTCTTCACAGTGTATATTCAAATATTCTTTCCTTTTGCTTATTTTGATATTTTGGTTCATATATTGTAACTCAATGTCTCTCTAGCTGTCAATCAATCTTAATTTACCCACAAGAAAATATTTATTTGTATCTATATTATCATATAGATATGATACAAATTAATATACGAATATCTATTCGTAAGATTTTATATGGTTCGACCAATCACAGAAACTCTTTTAAATATACGATCTTTGAAATACGTAAAATAACACACTGCTCTCTGATTGGTCAATGTTCATAGTGTCAATGCTTAGGAATGAGAAGTGACACGTGACAGCCAACCAATAAGATCGCGCGTAGCGTTTGGTTACTGCTTACTTATTATTTTACGAGTGAGTTCAGTAAGATAGATAGATAGATAGATAGATAGATATTCTTTATTAGGTACACCAATGTTACATTTTTGATCTTAAACTAGGTAGTTAAAGTAGGTGACATAATGGGCGGTCTTATCGCTAAGAGCGATCTCTTCCAGACAACCTTAGGGTGGATTGAGACGAGAAGGAAAAGATTATATGGTAGGCAGTAAAGCAAAGTGTACACTTGCTCCTGCAACTTGTGTACCTATAATACTATTGTTGTCATAAATACATAAACTTTAAACTAAATATATAAAATAATAACAATAAATACATATATACTAAGTAAGTTTATCAATTTACGAAAATGTGGACGTAAAATATTACTATTTATCTCCCGTTTAGAATCTTACGAAAGTTTATAAACTTCCTAGTAAATTGATAAACTTACGGATCTTGTTATTTTCCCGTGACATATACATATGAGATAGATATATAGATAGATAAAACATTTATTCAGACAAACAAAAATACACCAAAAAGATACACAATAAGAAAAATAAAACAAAACAAGAAGTGGGTAGAAAGAGAAACATGAAATACAATCAGAGATTAACGGCGCGCTGCAGTGTCTTACGCTTGCACCGAATGGGAGTCCAGCTCAGCATGTGTCAGGTAGAATACCTGACGCTGGTATTCTGCTGGATCCCTAAAAATGACGCACGGACGTCGACTAGACTATTGGTGTGTGTGCTCTGTGTATTTGAAGCTCCTAAACCATTTTATAGCATTATCATCAAATCCGTAATACTTGAGCTTGCAGAGAAGCAACTCAATATTGATGCAGTCAAAAGCACGTGAAAAATCTAGCAAAACCAGAATTATGCACATGCCCTTGTCCTGTGCAGATAGGATGTTATCCGTCACTTCCAGCAGAGCGGTCCAAGTACCACGTTGCTTACGAAAGCCTGACTGTAACTCCGGAAGTATACTGTTTTCCTCCAAATACTGCAACAGATTGCTTTTTCAGCAATTTTCAATAGGCATGGCAATATGCTTATGGGCCTGAGATCTTTGAGTTCCGTCGGGTTGTTTATTTTTGGGAGGGGTCTAACACTAGCAATTTTCCAGATATCAGGGAACGTTGCAGAGGCAATCGACTTATTAACAATATCTGTGATGACTTCTATTGTATGTGGAAATGTCAGTGTAGGCATGTCAAGTGTTATGCCGTCACAACCCTCTGCATTCGATTTCAACTGACCAAAATATCGCAAAACCTGATCGGTACTCACTGGGTGTAGTGAGAAACTCGCATCACTAAAGCGGTGAGATTCAAAAAAGGTTAAAGGGTACAGGGTAAGGGTAAAGGGTACAGTTGCATTAAAATTTGGATTACCAGGAACATTCAAAAAATTTAAATTTATTTGATCAGGGTCTCTAAAGTGACTTGGAAGGTCATTGAGTGGTTTAAGTGGCAAAACAGTACTTTTCAAATTTTTCCAAAGAGTTTTTGGGTCGTTAATTTTGTTATTTATGTTTTGTTTAAAATATGCAACTTTTTCATAAAATAAGGAACTGGACGCGAGTGATTTTAATTGTTTGTTATATACCTTCTTTGATTCCGACTGGTGAGGTCATTGGGTTGATTTTGAACTGCAGATACTTTTGGAATATTTGTTAAATAAAATCACACGACTGTTTGCTAGCTCTATATTGAGGCAACTGACGTTTAAATATGACATGCAAAACGATCGGACATACCGCCCACCAAAAGGACCCTGTGTCCTTTTACAAATCCTACTGCTATTGCTTCTGAACTTAATAATTAACATCATCAATTCAATCATCAAATAATATAACAATCTTAGAGTGGACTGTATGTAACTAAATAAACATGCAATAGTAAATAGGTACAGCAACTAAACAGGTAAGTTAACAAAGGTTTCATATATTATTAATAACTAAGGTAAGTACAATTTTGATTAAGCATCTTTAGGTAGGAAAATTAACTTAGATAAAGGTCTTTTTAATTCACTTTGTCCTTTATACTGCACTGTAACCACTCTAACTAAATCGTCTTTTCCAGGATGCAGCGTTTTTACTTTTCCCATGAGCCATCTCGTGGGTGGCAAGTTTTCCTCCCACTCCACAATATCTCCCACGGTAGGTGATTGGGTAGTTGACTGCCACTTAGTCCGTTGTTGTAGCGTGTTCAGGTATTTTGAATGCCATCTTCGCCAGAAATCTTGTGTTATACGCTGGACTAATTGCCATCTAGTTAACAGATTGATATTGGATTTTTCATAATTATCATCAGGAACGCTGAGTACTGGCTCACCTATAAAAAGTGCCTTGTGCGAGTTGAACAAAATGTTGCGAATGACTTAACTGTCGAGTTTAGCGAGTAAACTTCAAACGAACCGAATGCAATATTTAAGCGAGTGTGAGTTGCCATCTCGCAAATTACTCGCATCACGTTTCCTCACGGCGAATAGCGATGATTTATTTTTGTTAGGTTGGTGTTCCGTTCGCTTGGTGGGATAAACCTACCAAATTTAGAAAGACGTCATTAACATGTAATCGTATAGGCCGACTGTCTATCTAAATTTTTGGGGTTATTGTTTGGATGTTTTGTTTATGTTTGACGCGACGCCTGAAAAAAGTTTTTAGTTGTTTTAAATTAATTAATTTAAAATGAAGACAAGTTCTTGTCTAGCATCTGCATTGCGATTCTATAAAATTCGATCAACAACTCGCATTTCACTTCGATTCGTAATGTCATTTCATACTTTAGGGGAGGTAGGGGAGGGATGGGCACTTTTTCACATTTATTGCATAAAAAATTCAGATTTTACAGATAATCAACTTTTATTGTCATTTCTTATGTTTGGCTAGATAAAATCAAAGAGCTATCCTAAAAATTACAATCAGTTTCAACATTACGAGATATTTAAACGGTTTCAATAAAACCGTCGACACGTCAAAATTTTGTTTAGTCTGACATGCTTTAGTTGGTACTTACGTAGTGTTTAAAGTTACTTTTTGCTTTTTATAGGGTTTATCGTTTATAACATTTTGTCATAATAATTGCGTACTTTTTTGGGTCGGGGGTTTTTTTAAATTTATAATTTTATTTTATTTCATGGTTTTTTAAAGGAGCTCCTTAATTTTTCCTTCTTTTTTAACCCCCGACGCAAAAACGACGGGGTGTTATAAGTTTGACGTGTCTGTGTGTGTGTGTGTGTGTGTGTGTGTGTGTGTGTGTATGTGGCATCGTAGCTCCCAAACGGATGATCCGATTATAATGCGGTTTTTTTTGTTTAAAAGGTATGTCAGTCGGGAGTGTTCTTAGCTATGTTTGGTGGAAATCGGTTCAGGTCTTCAAGGTCATCAGCTCGATTGTTAGGTGTGATAGGAATGTTACACGCTCAGTTTACTTGCAAGCATATGTGGGATCTGAAATTTGAAACACTAATGTCTTCTGGAACGACTGAGCTGGTCTGCTGGTAGGGCAAGAAGGTAGGAGACGTAACCCTGAACTGCCTTTTAGGAAACCCATCGAGTTTGGGCTCGTTGAATTTGTCTTGACGAGTTCTCTTCATGTTTCTGATTGACGAGAACCTGATGCTGGAAATGGGATGTGGCGGATAAAACCCTGGAATGCCGGAATGAAACGGATAAACCGATTTATATTTTTACTGAAAATCTAGAATGACCAAAGGTTAATCTTTATTGTTTCTCAATCTGTGCAATTCTCCCAGAGCCAGTTTGTCATGAGGAATGTTAAACAGCTTCCATTGGCTGAGATCGCATATAGCGACCCCATCTTAAGATAAAAGAAATTAAACGAAAGAAGGAAAAATTAAGGAGATCCTTCAAAAAGCATGAAATAAAATAAAATTATAAATTTTAAAAAACCCCCGACCCAAAAAAAGTACGCAATAATTTTGACAGAAGGTAAAAACGCTGAATCCTATAAAAAAGCATAAAATAACTTTTAACACTACGTAAGTACCAACTAAAGCATGTCAGACTAAACTAAATTTTGACATGTCGGGGGACCGCTTTTTACCTTAAAAATACTTACATAAATTAAATGATACCTACCTAATTACAACATTCGTATAAAAAAACACGTATCTAAAGTAATGAATTAGAGCGGTCCCCCGACACGACAAAATTTAGTTTAGTCTGACATGCTTTAGTTGGTACTTACGTAGTGTTAAAAGTTATTTTATGCTTTTTTATAGGATTCAGCGTTTTTACCTTCTGTCAAAATTATTGCGTACTTTTTTTGGGTCGGGGGTTTTATGATGGGTTCGCTATATGCGATCTCAGCCAAAGGAAGCTGTTTAACAATCCTCATGACAAACTGGCTCTGGGAGAATTGCACAGATTGAGAAACAATAAAGATGGACCTTTGTTGATCCAGGGTTATATATCATTCTAGGGTTTCATCCGCCACATCCCATTTCCAGCATTAGGTTCTCGTCAATTAGAAACATGAAGAAAACTAGTCAAGACAAATTAAACGAGCCCAAACTCGATGGGTTTACTAAAAGGCAGTTCAGGGTTACGTCTCCTATCTTCGTGTCCTAACAGCAGACCAGCTCAGTGGTTCCAGAAGACATTAGTATTTCAAATTTTAGATCCCACATATGCTTGCAAGTAAACTGAGCGTGTAACATTCCTATCACACCTAACAAACGAGCTGATGACCTTGAAGACCTGAAACGATTTCCACCAAACATAGCTAAGAACACTCCCGAATGACATTCCTTTTAAACAAAAAAAACCGCATTACAATCGGATCATCCGTTTGGGAGCTACGATGCCACATACACACACACACACACAGACACGTCAAACTTATAACACCCCGTCGTTTTTGCGTCGGGGGTTAAAAAGAATGGTTTGCGACGGGAAATTCTTAAAGATTTAATATAACGAGCAATACAAGAGGTATCAAAAGGTTAAAAAATAAAATTAACAGCTGATAAATATGGAGTCCCTAGATCAAGTTGGCAACGGTACCTGAAACAAGATTCTATAAAGGATTTTTAGCGCAGATTTATAACCTCGCAAATTTTCACTGAAGAAGAAGAACAAAAATTTACAAATTATACATTACATGGTATGTCCAAGCCTCCCTACCATAGGGAGCATTGGACACTTTGACTTAGTTTATAAAAAAAATCGGTAAAAACTTAACTAAAACGGTTTTATCTTATGTGCACTGAAAACTAGAAAATAAAAATAGTTACTTACCTGTCAACCTACGGTGGTCCCGGTCATATTAGACTAAAATAAAACGTGGGGCCCATAAACTATTGCTGTAGTACCTCTTCTAGAGGTATAATAGGTGTGGATTGCATCGACTTACTATAATCGTAACTGGAGATTTTGACAATCAATCATTAATAATAGAAAATACACATACCTTTCATTAGTTTTCTCTTTATAACGATCCGAAACCGCAACAAAATATTTAAGTACTTTTACGAGTGTTTGTTCTTGACAACTCACAGAAATGACAGAAAGTCTATGGATGAACACCGTTACCAGTCGGTAACGTAAACTACCCAATAAAAAAAAACTATGATCAAATCAGAATAAAAGGACCCCCCTTTTATTCTGATTTCATCATGTCTCCCAACTGCCCATCTCTCCCTACCTCCCTATAGATAGACAGATTTTGGCAGATCTGTCAAAATCTCGACTTTAATTTAGTTCAACTTGTCAACACGCTCGATAGTGAAGCGCTAGTGTAGTTTGACAATGTCAATCACGAAACTTTAAGGTAGAATTCCGTGGGTCGCGATTGTCGCAGCCGCGCGCGACAAAAGTCAACCTATGAAAATGTATGGCACCGCTGCCGAGGGCCGCGACAGTCGCGCGCGGACGACGAATTTCGTGAGCCGCTCGCGGCCGTACGCTTCTCATCATGGTCTAGCGCTTAATAACATCTATAGAATTTTAGTAAAACCAGAATTAAATTGTTGACAATGCCGCGAGCAGCTTACGAAATTCGTCGGCCGCGCGCGACTGTCACGGGCCTCGGCAACGGTGCCATACATTTTCATAGGTTGACTATTGTCGCGTCCACGGAATTCCACCTTTAGATCGAAGTCGAAGTGAGAGTGATGTCGAAGTGAGTTGTGATATTTTATAGAATCGACATGCTGGCGTGCTAGGGAATCTTATATATTTCATTTTATATTTCTATGAGTCAGAACCTAAGTTACTTGATCTAAATACACACTGCACATTTTTTGGGATACATGTTTTTCTTCTCCAATTGGCCTTTGATAGGATCCAGTGGCAAAAAAGAATAAAGCGGTAAGCACCTGCAAATAAAAGAAGGAGAAAGTTTCTTAAATCATATACATCATATCATATACAACTAGTTTTGTTTTGGAAATTGACATTGTAACTAACATGAATTGATAAATAGGTACCTTATGTTCCAAGGAAACACGTAGAGTGGATTTTAGATTTGTGCTTTGTCTCAGTTAACTGCACAAGAACTTAAAAATCTTCTTGGACAATCTATATCTATGTCTAAATTGCGTCTCCGTGAGGTGAACTAACGAATTAAAAAATGCGCAAGCCCTTGCCCCAATTCTGGCGCTTTTGTTGCGTTCATCTTGGGCCTTTGCGGCCGCAAACATCCTCCGAGCAAAGAAAAAGCGTCCTGCCATATTTTTGGTATTATTTTCACTAAATAAAAACTTAATTGTTGATATACGAATATCTCCTCACTTCACTTTTACCACAAAAATCTTCGTGAGAACTTTTTGGTTAAATTCGATCGCGTTTGTATTTATTTACTATTCGATCTGTCAAAATCTGAATCTCGCACTCGCATCACGGCAGAAATAAACCAATCCCGTGCCTGTCACGTTCACTTGAGAGTCCGAGCGATTCGATTTTGAAAATTTGTAAACTGGCACTCGCTACTTTAGGTTCCAATTTTTGACACTAGGCGGAGCTGTTTTTGTTCCATACAAATCTTAGTATACGCGCTCTCATGTGAGTCCGTAAATAAATTCACGAAAACTCGCACTAAGCACTCAGGTGTGAGTGGTGACATTGTCTCAACAGTGTTATCCAACTGACATAATGGACGGGAGTTAAGGCAGGCTTCTATTTGTGTAAGCAATGTCGCCATATCTTCATAGGTAAGTTTTGTATCTTTGGTGACTCTTGATAGATGTCTCTTTGCAGCTTGAATTCCGGCTTCCCAGAGACCACCACAGCTTGGCATTCGCGGCGGAATAAAATGCCACGTAGTTCCATCGGTTGCCAAATGTTCAGCAATTTCTTTAGCAAGGCTTCGTTCACCTGCTTTGAAAAGGTCTTTAAGCTCCTTTGCAGCCCCAACGAAATTAGTACCGTTATCACTGAACAGGTGAGTACATCGACCTCGACGTGCAACAAATCGCCGAAATGCAGCCAGGAATACTTGAGAAGTTAAATCTGTTACGGCTTCTAAATGTATGGCACGGGTCGCCATACACACACACAGACAGATATACCCTTTAGTTGCATGGTGTCCTCTTCCCTTTGATGTTCTTAACAATACTGGACCTGCATAGTCGACACCACTGTTTAAAAAGGCCCGCTGTGGACTTACCCTGACAGCTGGTAATTCACTCATTAATTGTTGGTTTGTCTTGCCTTTATTGATAATGCAAACATTACAATTTCTTATGCATTTTCTTACTGCTGATTTTAAGTTAATTATCCAATAACGACATCTTAATTAATTAATTTATTTATTTATTTATTTATTTATACAGCATGGAAGACTTACAGCAAGATAAAACACATTGTAATTTTGAATGGTAATCGGATAGCCAATAACAAGTCCTCACGTTTAACACTAGAGTATAAAAATAACCATGAACTACAATTTGAAAAAAAATAAGAATACTAAATTACTAAGGAACAGTACTACTTAGTAATATAATAAAAGCGCATAAAAACTACGTGATTACTCCACATCGTTGTTTCTGAAAAACTCAAGACTCAGGCGCCGCCTGGCCGTGACTATACTAGTATTAAACAAATCAATATCATGCTGTTTACTTAACTTAGCCTTGCCTAGTGGGCAAAGAACCAACCTCTCGAGTATGAGGGCGCGGGTTCGATTCCAGGTCAGGCAAGTACCAATGCAACTTTTCTAAGTTTGTATGTACTTTCTAAGTATATCTTAGACGCCAATGACTGTGTTTCGGATGGCACGTTAAACTGTAGGTCCCGGCTGTCATTGAACATCCTTGGCAGTCGTTACGGGTAGTCAGAAGCCAGTAAGTCTGACACCAGTCTAACCAAGGGGTATTGGGTTGCCCGGGTAACTGGGTTGAGGAGGTCAGATAGGGCAGTCGCTCCTTGTAAAGCACTGGTACTCAGCTACATCCGGTTAGACTGGAAGCCGACCCCAACGTAGTTTGGGAAAAAGGCTCGGAGGATGATGATGATGATGCTGTTTACTTAACTTATTTAAGTTTCTGCTTGCACGCACAATACAAGAATTTTTCCTATAGTTTGTTGATGCAATTGGCACAGAAATAGGTGGATTATATCGGGTTCTGGATGGGATATTAAAACTAAATTTCGATAAAAGTTCAGGGCAATTAATGTCATTTTTGAAAATTTTTAATAGAAGTATGCAGTCAGAGATCTCACTACGAATTGACAGAGGTAGCAAATGATACTTTTTACAAAGATCAAGGTAATTTTCGGAATTATATGGAACTTTCTGATGGAAACATAAATATTTTAAGAACCTTTTTTGGATATTTTCAATTCTATCAATATATTTTTGGTAACAAGGATTCCAAATTTCTGACGCATACTCTAACTGGCTTCGAACAAAAGTACAATATAATATTTTTAAGGTTTTTGCATTTTTAAAAGATTTAGAGACCCTCATTATAAATCCCAGAGATTTAGTCGCTTTAGAGACAATAGTATCCACATGTGTTTCAAACAAGAGTTTACAGTCATGGTGTACACCTAGATCACGAATGGAGCTCACTCTGGGCAAAGGCTGACCACCCAAAGTGTAACTCGTTTTGATTACTGAACGTTTACGTGAGTATGTCACCACCGAACATTTGGCAGGATTAAGGTCTAACCTACTTCTCCGACAATATTCCTCCAGTCTCCTCAGATTAGCCTGAAGTTTAAGCATATCCTCGATTGATGAAATAGCTGAGTAAATTTTCATGTCATCAGCAAAACACAAAAGTTTCGATGACATCAGACATGAATCGATATCGTTAACATATGCAACAAATAACAACGGACCAAGCAAGGAGCCTTGAGGACATCCGCTAGGGATAGGAACCCAACTCGAAATATAGTTATTTAGTACCACAGCTTGTGACCTATTATCCAAGTACGAGGAGAACCATCTAAGTAGGTCACCGTGAACACCCATATTATTTAATTTCGATAGCAAAATTCTGTGATCAATTCTGTCAAAGGCCTTACTATAGTCTGTATAGACTACATCCACTTGGCCACCCTTGTCCATTACCTCCGTAATGTAGTCGTTCAGTAACACAAGGTTTGTGACAGTGGATTTACCTTTTAAGAAACCATGTTGTAATGGACTCATTGAGTTACTAAGAGCAGCATACACTTGAGTGTAGACAACCCGTTCTAAAACTTTGGCTAAAAGACATAATTTGGATATTGGCCTATAATTGGTAATTGTTGTTTTGGCTCCTTTTTTTTGAATAGGCGTTATAAAAGCCGACTTCCACAGTTTAGGAACTACGCAAGAAGATAATGATTTTTTAAACAGAAGAGATACAGGATAAGCAAGAGAAGAAGCACATCGTGTTAATAAATTAGGTGATATATTATCCGGGCCTGCTGCTTTAGACGTATCTAGTTGAACAAGTAAATTTTCTACTTTATCTGTGTTTACCATTACGTTAGAAATTTCAGACGATACAGATCCAATAGGAAGAACAAAAGAATCAATGTTAGGATTGTCGTTACTGGGATTTAGAAAATTTGACAGAAAATATTTAGAAAAGGCCTCACATATTGACTCACCAGACGACAGTATTTGATTTTCGTAAGTCAAAGTACTAGGAACCGCATTAGAATTATGACGCTTTTTAACAAAAGTCCAAAAATATTTCGGATTTAATTTAATGGAATCTTCTGTTATTTTTAAATACGAGGCATAACACTCCGATTCCAGTAATTTAACCCTTCCACGCAAAAGTTTGAATGTTAATTCATCTGATTTATTGTTATAAAGTTTAAACTTTTTTAAATATTTATATTTTTCTCTAATACATTTAATAAGCGATGAACTGTACCAAACTGGATACGACTTGTTTCGAGATGTCTTTTGCGGGATATACTTAGTTTGCAGGTCAGATAATAAATTATTGAAAAAATCAACAGACTCGTCTATTGTTCGATTTGAGAAATCACGTTCCCAATCCGTCAACCGAATACTATCGTTGATTGCGTCATAATCACCTTTATCATAAAGGTAACGAATCCGCGGAGCGCACTCCAACAAGGTGACCCCCAAAAAATCTGCATTGACGAGCAGCGCCGGATGGTAGGCATCGATGGGCACTAGTGGGTTCGAACATTCAGAGACAGAAACTAAGTTATTAGAGAGTACTAAATCTAGGATTTTTCCGTGCCCATTAAGAACTCCGTTATATTGTTGCAAGTTTAATGCACATAATTCATCTGTGAGCGAATATTCATCATGAGAATTTATGTTAGATGGAACCAGGAACATACTGCCGGATGGTAGCCAGTTTATTCCGCTCATATTAAAGTCTCCCAAAACGAGGAATGTGTCAGTGTTATTATTATTCATGACAGAACGATTTAGATTTAGTAGAAAATTGGATAGTTGCGATGAAAAAGACATACCAAGATTTTGTTTGCACATATAAATAACACAAAGGTGCATGTTAATATACGAACGCGTGTTTACGTTTTTTAGTCGTACAGTCAACCACAGATCCTCCGCTGTAGATTCGAAAAGTGGTTGATGAATAGCTGATAGATCTCTTCGAGTAGCAATTAAAACTCCGCCACCGCGGGTTTGTCCGGTAGAAACATAGTCACGATCACGTCTCCATACTATATAGCGATTATCAAACAGCTCAGAGGTCGATATTTCATCCAGTAACCACGTCTCTGTGAGAACAATAACATCAAATGAATTACATGCCATTTGCCTATAGAAAGTATCAGTTTTGGTCCGCAATCCACGAACATTCTGATAGTAAACATTAAACTTATTTTTGAAGTTATTAGCCATTAGGAATATTATCAAGAATTGAGTATAAATTAGTATAATAGAATAGCATTAAGTAATTAAATAACATATTTACTATAAAAGGGTAGGGTACAAAAGATAACGAGGTAAAACGAAATAACTTAGGAATATTTCTTGCGCCCACGCATGCAAACAACAAAGTGGCGAATGTGCGAGAAAGCAAGCAATACTCACGAACTGCGAGCGCAAGCGAGATAATAATATAATAATGAGTAACAGCTTTAAAGTAAACAGCGCGACACCTCACACAAAAGAGCGTTTGCAAAAAACAGGATAGGCGATAAGCTCATTAGTACGGCAGGGGTTCTAAACCTTTTACAATTTATAGTTATAATGGTACGTGTATGGGATATTTTAATTAATTTTAAGTTTACAGTTTTGATTGGGAATTTAGTATTGATATATAGTAATCTAAAAATAAATATATTCATATAAATGAAACATTTAGTTAAACATTTTAGGCAATTTTGTTTAAATCTGACTCTTTTCTTATAATTAGGAGTTTCGAGGACTGGTTTTTTAATATGTGAATTTTTCCATGTTTAACCCATACGTACTCATAGCTTCGATCCTTAGCAATGGATTTGACTTTGCTAAGCAACTTCTTGTGTTCTGCACTTAGGTGATCATTAACGTATATACGTTGAGACGTTCCTTGAAAGCCGATATCCGAAGTTGAAAGATCCTTATCAGCACGTGCCGCTGCAATGAAATCCTCCTTGACGTACCTATTTAAAAAAACTCACTATTATGAGTTTTTCATTTGAGTTGAAGATAGGAACCCTGGATATATAATTAACTTGAGATTTCGGACAGACGTAATTCACTTTGCGACCAATGGCCTCGACGATAGCAAAGAGATTCTCATTCTTTTTTATTGGAATCCCTTTTATCTCCACGTTATTTAAGCGTGACCGTTGATCATGTGCTGCAACCTCGAACTTCACCTTCGTTAGATCCAATTGTAAATTGTTGACTACGTCCTGGAGCCTCTCAAGTGCGTTGACTTTACTTTCCACCGCTGATAGTCGAGTACCATATTCCTCGAGCTTTCCTGCCGTACAGTCACAAGTCGCCTTAACCTGAGACAGCTCATCCTTAATAACTTGAATATCTTCCACCAACGTAGGCAGGCTGAGCAGCTGACGCTTCAAGTCCCTTATTTCCGAGAGGATAGTTTCAATGGAAGCTGATTCAGAGGGTACCACGAGCGGTGAAGATATTTTGCACATTGGACATTTCCACTGAGCTCTTCTATCAACTCCCAGTCTTTTCCATCCAGCTTCAGTAATTTTTGCACATCCAAAGTCCATGTCTCTGCAGCAAGACGTGCAGCAAACACCTTCAGAAAACTGTATACTACATATTGCGCACGATTTCATATTGATGCGTTTAGTTTAAGTAGGCCATCATCACCTGTATACCACCATGTAAGGTTTGTTTGTGTGCTTCCTTAATCAACAATGTAGTGATGTGTTGATTACTTGGTATTATTAGTGGATGTTTGGTTGTTACTGGTAAATTAGCGTTTTGTAAACGACCTCCTACTCTCAGCAGATTGTTTTTATCTAAAAATGGTGTCAAGCTAATTAGTGAACTTGATTTTCTTACTTTGCCATTTTTCTTAATGTTATCTATTTCTCCCTTATATACTGTCTGCTGATAGTATTTAATGCAATTTTGCAATATAGAATTCATTTCACCAGTAGTCAAATACTTCTCCTTGTTTTTATTGCTTAGTAACCTACGGCAGTAAGCAAGTACCCTTTTCATTCTGGTCAAGTTAGAAAATCCTTCCCATATTGGTTTTTTCTTCATTTTGAGTTGTAAATGTACATATTGATTTTAACTCTAAATCTGTTTCTGTATTTTCTGATCTTCTCAAATGAACTTTTCCTTTTGAAAGCCACTCTGGCCCCTTCCACCACATTTTCTCTTTCTTCAAATCTGTCAGAAACATTCCTCTGGATGCTATGTCAGCGGAATTTTCTTGTGATGCAACATGGTACCATTGGGTATTATTTGTATTGTCCTTAATTTCTACTACACGATTTGCTATAAAGGTCTTACATTTCTGAGGTTCGCCGTGAAGCCACGCCAGCACAATAGTTGAATCTGTCCAGCAATAAGTTTGGTTGAAAGGAATTCTCATGGCTACTGTAACTTGTTTCAGAAGCCTTGACAACAATAGAGCTCCACACAGCTCAAGACGAGGAAGCGATATTGTTTTTAATGGAGCAACTTTGGTTCTCGATGCGATTAGATTTGTGGATACAGTACCATCCTGTTGTTCCACTCTGCAGTATACAACGCCAGCATAGGCTCGGGTCGAGGCATCGCTAAATCCGTGCAGCTGTACAGCTTTCAGATTGCTGCTGTAAGAGTGTAACCATCGGTCCAGCGAAATCTGGTTAACATTTTCGAAATCCTCTCTTATCTTCAACCAATCTGAGGTTAATTGTTCAGATAATGGTTGATCCCATTGTGCGCCAACCAACCATAGTTTTTTTATGAGCATCTTAGCGAGCACAATGCTTGGCGATATCCATCCTAATGGATCGTAGAGTTTTTGTACATCTGACAAAACATTCCTTTTTGTAATGATAGATGGAGCTGCAGGGAAACTGATTTTGTATATAAACTGATCAGTACCAAGATTCCATGCGATACCCAATGCCTTCACAGTACCATCTAGGTTTATATCAAGTTGGATGCTTGAAGAAATGTTGCTTGGATCCATCGACTTCATCAACTCGATGTCATTTGATGACCACTTTTTCAACTCAAAACCCCCTTTACTGAGCATAGTCTTTAGTTGATTACTTGCTTCTATGGCTTCTTTAACAGTGTCACAGCCTGACATTACGTCGTCGACGTAGAAATCTGACAAAGTAATATCAGCAGCTACTGGATAGTTATCTCTTTCTGCAAGTGCGAGTTGGATTAAGGTCTTCACTACTAGATAAGGTGCTGAAGTAGTCCCGAAAGTCACGGTAAGCAATCTATAATCCTTAATTTCTTCATTGCTATCATTTCTCCACAGTGTTCTTTGAAAATCAGCATCTTCCTTGTGTATCATTATCATTCTATACATTTTGTGTATATCTGCAGCGAAACAGATAGCGTGCATTCTCCAGCGCATGATTATACAACGCAGGTCTTCTTGGAGAACTGGACCAGGTAAGAGTTCGTCATTCAACGATATGCCATTTACTCCTTTACAATGCGGGTGCATTGTTTTCGACGCGTCCTGCTGGGCTGTATCATTTCCAGTGTTCTAAATTTTGATTCCAAAAATTTCTTCAACTCTTCCCAAGATGGCACTTCTTCTGACTTTTCTTTATAAGCAAAGGTTTCCCACTCTTTATGTGACTCCTGGTCCAACTTCTGAATCACCAGAAATATAATTAAAGGATCCCAGGAATCGGTGTTAATGTTCAAGTTGTTTAGGTTATTTATGCACTCTGTTGTAGTATCCAATAAAGTTTTTACACTGTTGGCTGTTTGTGTTGTGATTTTCTTTTGGTTAAAAAGCCTTTTCAAAACAGAAAACACAATAACACGTTTGTTGCCATATCTGCCTTTTAATAATTGCCATGCTTGATCGTAATTACTGTCCGTAACTTGAATGTGCCGTAATATTACTTCTGCTTCGCCGGTAACGCTAGACTTCAGGTAATGTAGTTTTTGAACGTCACTGATTGTTGAATTTTTGTGCACAAGTGATGTAAACATGTCTTGGTATGTGGGCCACTCCTCGTGTTGTCCCGAAAAGGTTGGTAATTGAATCCGAGGCAGTTTTACGGTTGAACATTGGTCTTGAGTCTTGGCCATTAAGTACTGAAGAGTTCGCAGTTTCCATTGCGGTATGTTGATTTTTGTTCAGCATGTCTGTCGAGTCTGCTTGTAGACAGAGATACAAGTCTTCAATAACAAAGTAGTCTTCATTGAGAAAGTAAGGAATTTCTCCACGCTTCTCTCTCGGAGTACACTGCGTCAACATCTCATGAGCTTGTTTAAAAGAACTCCAATACTCTTCAATGCACTTCACTCTAGCCTTTATGTAACCGTCTGTAAGTCTCACTTTAGGGCATTTTTTTAGGTTAGTTTGTGTTTCTTGTAATAAGTTTGCAACGTCTTCTAACGTATTCAAACACTTTTTTTGTTCCGAAGTTAACGTAGCCATTGTAACTGTCTGTTTATGTTATTTATAAGTATAACTTGTGTTATTTGTGAATTACCAACCACACTGTCCACAATGTTTTAAAATATCTATTATAGATAGTTCAACTCAGATTTGCGCGCGGCCCTATGTGTGCGTCGGCTTGTAAATATACAACTTTCATTCGTGTGACAGTGACGTCGTCTGAGGATGACGTGTTCTTATCGCTTTTTGTTATGGGTACAGTCGTTTACGAAAATGTCTAGTTCTTCGCGGAGAAAATGTTTAAGGAGTCAGGTAGCGTTTCAAAAAATGAAACATTCAAAGCTTTTTATTATAACATTTTACAGTTTTTCATTATTTTCTCATACGTCTTTTCAAATTGACATTGACAGTGTCTAAGAAATAAATGACGTGAAATATCTAAGATGAATTAAATACTCCTTACATATTTTCTAGTTCGGGGTACGCGGACAATAAATAAAAGTGTGGACTAAGAATGTTAAAAAAAAACGTAAACGTGTATAAGAATGTAAACAAATGTGTGGGGTATTTTAAAAAATTATATTGCTTCGCATAATGTCGACCAAAATAAGACGGAAATAATGAAACGCATAAATGAACGACTAAATCAAATTGATTAAGGGATGTGGGGTAATACTTTTCGACATGTACAAAAGAATAAAGAAGAATACTATAGACATTTTGACATGGAGTCAGAATTTATAATTCACCTTGGAAAGTAGCGAATCCAAAAATTCATCATTTGATTTTTCAAGTAGCGATTCAGAATCGTTATAAAAAGATTAACACTAAATTACGTTATAACTATTTTTCTTAAACACCTGTTTACAACCCCGAAATAACTGTATTTGTACCTGACTGTACCTCTTGTCACGCACACAAAGTCACTGTATATGTACAAGGATTACCCACACAAAAGGCCGCGCGCACGACTGAGTTGAACTTACTATAACTTAAAGGTAGAATTCCGTGGATAGCGGCTGTCGTAGCCGCGCGCGGCTTACGACAGTCGTCGGCCGCGCGCGACAATAGTCAACCTATGAAAATGTATGGCGCCGCTGCCGAGGTCCGCGACAGTCGCGCGCGGCCGACGAATTTCGTAAGCCGCGCGCGGCCGTAAGCATCTCAACATGGTCTAGCGCTTATTAACATCTATAGAATCTTAGTAAAACCAGAATTGAATTGTTTTTTATTTAGTCGGCAAAACTTCCTTTTGTTTTCATTACAATACAAATGCTTTTGAATCAGTATTTTATAGTATCCTTCATCATTTCTACTTTTTAAAGATAGGGTCGATTGGTAATATATTTTCATAATACAGCCACAGCAACACGTCATCCTCTTCTTCTTCAAGGATTTCAATTAGCACTTCGACTAGAAGGAACGGACGAACAAAATCTACTAATTTCAACACAATGCCGCGCGCGGCTTACGAAATTCGTCGGCCGCGCGCGACTGTCGCTAGCCTCGGCAGCGGCGCCATACATTTTCATAGGTTGACTATTGTCGCGCACGGCCGACGACTGTCGTAGGCCGCGCGCGGCTGCGTCAGCCGCGACCCACGGAATTCTACCTTAAACTTCCACGAATCTGCACATTTTTTGCGTAAACAAGTCCTCTTATCCACAAAATACATAGGTACAGAAGTCAATCTACATACAAAGCGCGTTCGAGTCTCGCAGACATAGGTGTCTATGTGTGCGTGTTCACAGACGCGCTGTCTCAAAACAACTCAAAACAGTGCGAGCGCGGCTGCCGCTTCCTTGAGATAAGCGCGTCACACACAAGGTAGATAAATGTGCAAGCGTTGTGATACCTACCTAACTGTAATTTGACTGTAATATTTTTAATTTTAATAACAAAAGAAAAAGTAATAATGGAGCAACAAAAAAGTCGTATTATAATTGTTCAGTGGACGGTTGTTTTTATACAACAATAAACAGTGAATTGTCGTTTTTTTAACCTGCCGTATTACCTATAGTATGTACCTACTTATTTTCTCATATTTCGATGGTTCGTTTAATAAACGCAGTAGGTAGGTACAGTTAGGTGGGTAGGTAAGCGCCCCGGCGGCCTCTGGCTCAATGTCGTAATAAGTTTTGCTAGTGTCGACCCAGGCGAACCTCCCAACCTATCCACAACGATGATTACTAGTAGGAGTTGATAATTTTTGTGATCATGGCGAGAGTATGTTGTAAGGTAGACGAAATAAAACTCGCACATCAAGGTTTCTGTAGGTAGAAGCAAGCTTAGATCGGGGACTGCACCAGCCCATTACAACTATATATGTATGAATAACAAAATTATAAATTGCGGTTTCTGAAAAAGTTCGGTATCTCGTTCAAACGAATTTCCGTTGAAAGTGTTTATTAACCTCTTGTATGCCACATTATTTTTTTTATTATTATTGGTTTATATTTCATTTTTCCTGTTTTATTCTCAACAATACATCAAATAATTAGATACGAGTACCACTACCACGTTAGTTTTATGCGCATAAAAAAGTTGACAACCCTAGCGCGACCGCCGAGTTTAGGCATGAAAAGTGAAGTACATACATGAGATTGACTTCTGTACCTATGTATTTTGTGTCTTATCTCTGGAATGCGGCTGTCTATTGTTCTCAGCTTGCTCGAAACGATTCACTAATGACCCACAGGTGTGCTAGTACGAACGATTATGCGGCTCGATTTGTGACCATATGGTGAGGTTGATTTTGAACTGCAGATACTTTTGGAATATTTGTTAAATAAAATCACACGACTGTTTGCTAGCTCTGTATTGAGGCAACTGACGTTTAAATATGACATGCAAAACGATCGGACACCGACTTAGTTGTACGATACTTGGCGAGGGCCTTATTACGCTGATGCATCATGAACTTTATCGTATCTGTTATCCATGGGTATGAGTGGTCTTTAATCAAGCAAGTCTTGACTGGAGCATACTCGTGGAAGACAGACACGACAATCCGGTTTAGTGCGCCAGGCAATCATCAAAACTTTCCCTATCAATTTTGAAATTGGTCTGAAAACCACCGTGTGAGGTTTATACTTACTATGCTTTATATTAACAGCCAGTTTCTTCATCAAAAGTTAAAGCCAAAGTAAAAGTCTAAGTAATGTCTAAAGTAAAAGTAACGGTTAAATTAAACTTTTCTATGAATTTTGCTGTCACTTTAGCCTTGAAAAAACGAGTTTGACCGTTACTTTTACTTTAGACATTACTTTAACTTTTGATGAAGAAACTGGCCGTAAGTGTGCAAATTACAAATGTGTTGTTTATGCTAGTGCAAACAAGGTCGATTAGCGTCTGACTATGATCCGTGAAATGGGTGGGGGAATCAACTAATTAAAAATTCACAGACTTTCCGAGTTTGGTAACTGGTGTTCATTAATAATAAATCTTTAGAAAAGTAATTTTTGTACATTGAAGAAATTGACAAGAAAAAATAGCCAGCATGTTAAAGGATAACTAACAGAACCCATTTCCATAATTTTTGTCATTTTTGTCTGTTTATCTGTTTGTTTGTGCGTAAAATCTACGAATTCAATGCAGACAACGCTTATATACAAAAATTCTACGTGACTTGAGGTATTACTTAGTTTTTGTTTCATCGAAATCAGTCCACTCTATCAAAAGATATGATTAATTTTGTGAGTTCAAGAAGTAAAATATTACGACATGCAATCTGTTTACTTTTGAAAACTGTACATTTGAATGTTGTACCTCTATTAGTTGATCGGCCTATTATTTATGAATCTTTAAACAAAAAATCACACCTTTATGAGTAACTTCGGAAGAAAAATAAAATTTTATGAAAATTGTGTTTAGCCAAGGCTAAAGTAGCTCCATCTGTGGTAAATAAAATACATCAAATTTGTCAAAGGAGCGAGGTGGTAAATAACAATTAGTTACCATTTACATTCACAATTTCCGTACATTTTCCGTAATTCACCTAATTTAAAAAGGGGTGTAATTTTTCGATAGACATTTCAATAGAGTTTGTCAGTATGCCGTGCCACATCAAAATCCAACTAAAATTACTAACTTGATGAAAGGAAAATTAATTGTTTTTAGCCAAATTTAAAACGGTGCCATCTAAATTGTTTTTTTAACATTAATGTCAAAAATGATGACATTAGTGGAACAATTAATTATCATTTAAAGTCATAGATGGAGTTATGCACTTTTTCATAAACATAGTTTAGCTTATCTTCCATCAAATTACTTCGAATGAGTAATATTAAGTAGACCTTAACTTTTAATTTTCATTTATTTATTGTTAAACATATACCTAAATTATTTTTTAAATATAAAAATAACACCGTTTTCCTCCCGAAGGGTAGAAAACGAATATTTAGGTTCCAGCGTAGCTAGACCCACTTTTGAGATTACCTCTTGGATTTTCGCAAGTGACAACACTGATTCCTCCCCTTCCCCGCTCGTCGCGCCCCTCCACGTCCGCTCGCACGTCATCGTGCCGCGCCGGGCGAATAGCTTCGCTCCTCCGTACATTCTCAAGCCGGCAAGGCCTGATAATTTTGTGGGTCTAGCTACGCTGGAACCAAAATATTCGTTTTCTACCCTTCGGGAGGAAAACGGTGTTATTTAGGTGTCCGAGCTACGCTAGACCCACTTTTGAGACGTGTTTATTCTGTTCCCCACAAAATTAAATAATTAGCTTCTTCGATAGCGTGCTGGTGTGGTCATTGGGAACATAAAAGAAAAAAGGCTTTCCAAGTGGTAAATAGGTATAAATAACTTTTATTGTAGAAGAAATTATATAAACGTGCTCACAGGAAAACAAATGTGTACAGAGTCACCTTCATTTTTTTTTTGTTCATGACAGTTATGAAAAATTAAAAATAAAATACATCCTCCAATGAGGTTTTATATGTCATGAACATGCTGGGGCCTTAGCCACAAGCTAAACTCGTCATTGCCAGTATGACAATTAAATTAACACGTTCAACGCGGAACGAGACCTTTTAGTTCTCGTTTGTGACGTTTTAGTATCGCGCAAGTGAAATCCTATGTCCATCTCATTTCGGCAAATGAAATTTCTGTATGTTTCTTTACTGATAGAGTGAGACAAATATTTTTGTTCACATTAGGTACATTGGATGTAGTATTTTTATGAATGAAAACGTACGAGATCTAATAGGTCTCGTTGCGACCAAATAGTAAAATTTTGCATCAAGCGCGGAACGAGAACTAAAGGATCTCGTAGCGATCTCGTGCGAATCCTCACAAGAAAATAATTAGTGTCGTGTCAACTTTCGATGTGTGCATATCAATTACGCTATAATCAGGATGACGAATCGCAAACGCTGTCGAAAAATTTTAGAAATTTATTTTTAGTTCTTCCGAAGAACCTAACGTAAAAAATTAAAATAATCAATCTCCAAAATCTTCAACTCTATTACGAAAAGTGTTTAAACGTGTTCCTGGAGTGCGCAGTGAAAATATTTGTGTTAGCCCAAGTACTGGACATTCTTATCAAGAGGTTTCCATAAATATTTCGCATAAGTTTCTAATGCCTTACACTATAGTATTATAATAAATTATTAATTTTATCGATAATGTTGTTGGTCTTATTGTTTCTCATCACTATTTTTTTATCGATACTATGCAATATCTGCAAAACGAGATCTAAAAGTACTCGCATTTTCTTGCCATCTAGTGCAGAACGAGATCCAAAAGTTCTCTTTTTTCTATTTTGTAAATTTTCCATTATTGTTTTCGACATAACTTGAGGCGGTGAAAACCTACTGAAAGGTCTGATCATCTCCTACCTACACATACAAAAAAAATATAAAATTATTCAAATTTCATAAAACTATTGGGGTTTGAAGTGACTGAGTCGTACGAGATCTGCTGGATCTCGTTGCGTTATTCCTGATGGATCACGACGAGAACTTATAGATCTCGTTGCGTCATATTAACCAGATGCATAAATGGGCTTCCGCGGTGAACGTGTTAAAACATTTAAAATAACTACCCAAATGGATAAGTAAAGAAATTAAAGATAAACTAAACCCAAGAGTAATTCTTGTGTTACAAATAAAGAGTAGGTAATTATAATCAATAGGTAACGAACACACCTTCATAACACTTTTTCTTACAATGGGACATTTGCTAGTTTTTACCTCCACTGCACGAACTAAATCATCTTTTTCTGGAATGACCTTTACAATTCTACCTACAGGCCAGTTCAATGGAGCTACATTATCAGACTATAAAAGCCATAAGCCATTATTCTAGCCATTGTACTTAAATTAGAATACTTATGTATAAAACTATAAAACAAATTATTTTCCTTGCATTTAATTAAAGTATTACATGTTGAAGGAATTAAATTGAGCTCAGAAGTATCAGAAACATCAGTATTTATCTGAGAATTATCATGAACATATTCACTGTTTTGCAAGTACTGTGGACCATGAAACCACAATGAGTTTTCGATTAACTGATCTGGTTTAAGACCGCGAGATAAGCAATCAGCAAGATTCTCATTGGTGCTGACATAGTCCCAGTGTACATCTTTTGATAACTGCTTGATTTTTTCTATTCTATTAGCAACATAAGCAGTTAGTTTTACAGACTCAATCTTAAGCCATGATAAAACAATCTTTGAATCTAAATATAAGTAAATAGGAATATCATTGTATTTTAATGCTAAAGTACCATGCACTTTTCTTGCCAACTTGGCTAACAACAAAGCACTATTGAGCTCAAGTCTAGGGATAGTTAATGTTTTATCCTTAGGATTAATACGAGACTTGGAACACAAAAGGTTAACATTTACAGTGTTATCATCTCTGACTACTCTCAAATAAAGGCAACACCCATGTGCAATATTAGATGCATCAGCATAACCAACTAACTCTAGCCTTTTATGTGAATATACCTTGATATTTCTAGGAACAGATATACAAGACATATTTATCAAACCTTCAACAAATTGAAGAAATTTTTTATTTAAAGCATCAGGGAGAACATCATCCCACTTTAACTTTTCAAACCAGACTTGTTGCATTAAGTATTTAGCTTGCACCAAAATAGGACCTACCAAACCCAAAGGATCAAAAAATTTGCTAATAAAACTTAACATTTGTCTCTTAGTAGAAGGTTTTTGTATTTCAGCGCTTGGACACTTCATATTTAAAGTATCAGAAGTTACATCATATGACAAGCCTAAAGTTTTCACAAAAGTATTTGTTTTATCAAAATCCTCTTTATTTAATTGATGAATTTCAATAGGAATGTCATCTAATATTTCAGTGTTATTTGAACACCACTTGTGTAATGAAAAACTAGCTAAGTTCAAAAGCTCAATAAGTTGCCTTTTTATCTCAACAAGCTCTAAAATATCGTTGGAACCACATAAAACATCATCGACATATGTAGAATATTTCAACACAAAAGATGCTAATGGATATTTCTCTTGGTACCGTTCAGCAAGTTCAATCAAACACCTAGTTGCTAAAAATGCAGAACTCTTTGAACCATATGTGACAGTTTGTAGCTGAAGACATTGCACACTTTGATCAACAGAATCTCGCCAAAGAATATTTTGCAAGCAGCAATGGTCTTTACTCACTAATATACCCCTATACATAGCCTTTATATCACACAGTAAAACATATTTAAAACTCCTAAATAGTGTCAAAATGTCAAATAAATCATTTTGCACAACAGGCCCATTAAGCATCATGTCATTTAGACAAATACCATTATTGGTTTTCATGCCCGCGTCAAAGACAGCTCGAACCGGAGTAGTTTTACTATTTAAATTAATGACTGGGTGGTGAGGTAAGAAATACACATTACCTGCCCTAGGATCATAGTTGGATATATCAAAGTACATGGCATGGCCTTGCTCAAGATAAACATGAATGAACTTCTTATACTGTTGATATAACTTATCATCTTTAGCGAAACGCCTTTCTAAATTATGAAAACGATGCAATGCCTGATTAAATGAGTTACCCATGTGGATATCATTTAAATTAAGTTTTAAAGGTAAATCTACACAAAACTTTCCATCAACAAGTTTGACAGAGTTTTGAAAACATTCCTCAGCTAGTTGATGTTCAGTAATACCTTCCTTATAAATTTCAGGTACTTTTTCACATTTCCAAAAATTTGAAATAGTATGTTCAATACTATCAAGATGATCATTATGAGAATTATGAGAAATATTATGGGGGGTACCTTGAACTGTTATACACAAATTTGATGAATGGATGTTTCCAACAGATACTGGTAGGCTGCCTGCTACAATATAACCTAGGCTGGTACTAACCAGGTAGGGACCTTGCGGCGTTAGAGGCAGTGATTCCCTCTGAAGCACCTGGAAAAATACATCACACCCTAATAACAAAGAAATTTCACCAGTTTTATTAAAGTTTTTATCCGCCAAATAGACATGCGAAGGAATATTAAACCCAACATTATAAAAACTCTGTTGTGGCAGTTCACAAGTTATATTCTTAGCTATATAACAGTTTAAGGCTAATTTAAAGTTGCTATTAGCAGCATAAATATCAAAATTTGCCCTCTGGTGCATATTACTAGTGCCTTGTAGAATACCTGTAATGAGCTGATTTGCCGGTGTAATCTTGCAATCAATTTGATCAGCAAGCTTTTCTGTAATAAAAGATACCTGGCTACCCGTGTCCAGCAAAGCGCGTGCATGGATAAATGTACCATTTTTGGTGATAATACGAACTATAGCAGTAGGTAGCAGCACATCCTTCACAGGCGAGGTACTTGACATAGCTACTGCACTGTCAGACCTTCCAACATCAGCACAGGGCACTGCGGCAGTAGAACTGACAGTGGCGACATTGCTTGCCTCCTTCTTAGCCATTTCCACACCATGCAGAAGCGTATTGTGCCGTTGCTGACAGATAGAGCATTTCAAACGCAGCTTGCATTTACCACCATGCGCATTCAAACAAACAATGCATAACTTATGTTTTTTAACAAATTGACCCTTGTCATTATCAGCAGCAAGTTTAAATTTGGCACACATGTATAATCTATGATTAGTATTGCAATACTTACATGAGACTGCTGCTGCTGTATTACATGCAGGCTTGCCAGGCTTCACACCACTGGGAGTACTCACAGGCATTGTTTCCATTGCATTCTCCCTGGCCAACGCTCTGGACTCCAAAAAATCTATGAATTCCTGCATAGAAAACACAACCTTTTTATCCCGTCTCAAGTGAAACTCATTGTTTGTCTCAGAATCCACTTTTCGGAGCAAAATGTTAACCATTATCGGACCCCAAGCTTCAACCGGCATGTTTAAACTTTTTAGTGCAGTTAAATGCACATTAGCACTTGCTACCAATGCTCTAAGATCAGCAGCAGTGCATTTAGGCAAATCAATCAAAGTATTAATGTGATGGTTAATGATCATTGGCTCATTGTTATAGCGGTTTTCTAACAACTTTAATGCTTCTGAATAATTTACTTCAGTCAAAGGCAAATTTTGAATTAAACATAAGGCTTCCCCAGTTAAAAATGATCTCAAATAATATTATTTTTGGCACAGACTCAAGCTTGTGTCAGAATCAATGACTGCCTTAAACATATTAATAAAAGGTAGATAATCTAAAATATTGGCACCACTAAATTCTTTTATTGTAATTTGTGGGAGCTTCCTGAAATTATTTGCATTTTGCCTAGGAGGCTCCGCCTCGGGCTGCCCCGATTTACGACAAGCATTGAGCTGACGATCAATTTTGGATATGCAGGTGAAGTACTTACTTTCATACACAAAAGGGTCTTCTTCGTCCTTTGGATTTATGCACAAAATACTCTTGTTAAGGTCCTCGTAAGAGGCAAAGTTTTTCGCCAAGCGACTGCGCCGCTCTGTGAGCAACTCACTAGACGCGATCACAATTTCTTCGCTGTTACAAAAACTTTCTTCACGAGTTATTGCACCCTTTACATAGCCCCTAGGGAGCTTTAATTGAGCCAGCTCGTCACTAAGAGCCATGGTGCTATATCCTAAGATGCAAGCCAAAACCCAGATGCAACAAATGTAAGCAACACCTTAACGTTAAGTACACTGTTATAAATAATATACAACTAACAAAACTAACAAAATAAACAGAAACGTGTAAAAAAAATGGCGACGCGAAAAAAAATGATGAACGCCGACAGTCAATTCATTCACTCGATGTTCGATATTTGGCCGGAAACTCACGGCAAATGTTCATTGTTCGGTCGCTCTTCGCGCGCTCATTGGTTGCGTTTCGTTTTCTTGGGTTGGCAGCGCCTTACCTCGTTTGCACGTTTGGATACGCGCGATGCACGCAGCGAAACTGTTTTCGTAATAGCACGGAAACACCCTTACGCACAATTATTGATGGATGACTCTGAATCCTCCTGTGGCTTTCTTCTTTATAACCACTTTTATAAAGGGATTGCCTTGTAATACGAAGCATCAAATTTCTCCACTTCTATAAGAGTATTATCTTCTTACATATATTTAATTTGAAGGAATAATTCTCTTCTATGTAAGTCGAAGACAATCGAAGGACCTATTTTTCCTTATATTCGAAGGACCAGCTTCTCGAAGACTCGTAGAATCACTTTTTCGAAGGCTCGATAGATCAGGTTCTCGAAAGCTCGAAGGATAACTTTTTCTCGAAGGACCACTTTTTTATGTTCCCCACAAAATTAAATAATTAGCTTCTTCGATAGCGTGCTGGTGTGGTCATTGGGAACATAAAAGAAAAAAGGCTTTCCAAGTGGTAAATAGGTATAAATAACTTTTATTGTAGAAGAAATTATATAAACGTGCTCACAGGAAAACAAATGTGTACAGAGTCACCTTCATTTTTTTTTTGTTCATGACAGTTATGAAAAATTAAAAATAAAATACATCCTCCAATGAGGTTTTATATGTCATGAACATATTCTCTGCCGGCGCCACATGACGTACTGTGAGCGGTTCGTAAATATGAGTATGCGGGTGAATTGGTGAGGAAAATGATTTAAAAGTAAAAATATCTATGTAATTTTGTAACAATATAATAAAAAAAAAAGTAATTAACATAACTTTTCTTCTAAATTCAACAAAAAGGTAACAATAACTTTTGATTGTAGGTACATATGATTGAAGCACTAATGCAACATTTAATCAAATAGGTGAAAATAACCTAGTGAGATTCGGACCACTTGACCCCTTGGTTTCATTCCGAATTTCTTTAAAATAAAATTTGAGGAATGTATCTTTGCTCCTCCAATTGCCTCTTTTTTAAACTTCGTCAATATTTATATTATTATTGCGCTAAATGTCGGAATTGACAGCAGCTCTAAAGCTACCAGGGGAATCCTGAATATTGGCTTCCCGAAAAAGAGTCTTGATCCATCCAGCAATGACTGTTCTAGAGGCTGCATTTACTTTACCTCTTGTTGTGATAAATAAGTTTGTAAGGTTTTGCCTTGCTTTTCGTCGCTCTTGTGATAAAGTTACCAGTCTCTTGATCCACAATACCGGGTTAAGCCTTTCTGGGCCATCTTTTAAAAGGTGCCAACCAGCTTGTCGGTATGTCGCAGAATCAGTTTTAGACCCAAATTTAGGCCATAATGTCACGTGATCATCCTTGTTATCGAAAAATTCAAAGTCAAAGTCAAGTCAAAGTCAAGTCAAAGTCAAAGTCAAATCATTTATTTCACTTAGGCTTTCACAAGCACTTATGAACGTCAAAAAATATAAATAAAGTTGATTCTAGTTGCCCATTCCAAAAGTAGCTTCCTATGGAGAAGAACGGGCAAGAAACTCCATGGTTACTCTTTTTAAAAATAATAGGTATTACAGTTTTTATGTATTGATACATACTATAATAACATGCGAAGATCATGTAGAATCACAATAGACAAAGAATATGAGAATAAATAATAATAAAAAAAGGTTAAAATCCTACATGGTGTTCACATTTACAAATCAGTTTATATTTTTGTACATAGTTACAAACAAACAATCAAAAGAATAACACAATCTTACTAGCGGGTGTAATTTTAAATTCGCAATAATTTGATACTGTCAGTGCGTCCTATGGAGCAGGACCAGCATGTTTCCAAGCATTTTTATCTTAAATATAATCTTCTAATTTATAATAAGCGTTTTTACAAAGTGTGGCTTTTATATGAGTTTTAAACCGCATGTCATTTAGTTCCAGAATGTTGTCTGGTATTTTATTATAACATTTAACACAATATCCCATGAAAGATGTATGTACTTTAGATAGTCTAAACTGCGGTATGGCTATTTTATTTTTATTTCGAGTGTTATAATTATGTCTATCACATATTTTATCAAACAAATGTAGGTTTTTCCTAACATACATGATATTTTCATATATAAATTGGCAAGGCACGGTCATAATATTAATGTTTTTAAACAGTTCCCTAAGAGATTCACGACCACGTAAGTTGTACATAGCTCTGACAGCTCGCTTTTGTAAGATAAATATGCATTCAATGTCAGCAGCTCGTCCCCACAGCAGAATGCCGTACGACATGATGCTGTGGAAGTAACTAAAATATACCAGTCTAGCTGTTTCTACGTCCGCTAGCTGCCTCATCTTTCTAATAGCATAGGCGGCCGAGCTAAGACGACCCGCAAGAGATGTTATGTGGGGTCCCCATTGTAGTTTTTTGTCAAGAGTGATTCCCAGGAAAACTGTCTGATTTATAAATTCTAGTTTTTGACTATTGAGTATTATGTCACATTCACTACTTTTTACATTTGGCAATGAAAATCGAATGCATTTTGTTTTTTTTTTCATTAAGGGCCAAATTATTTGCGTTGAACCAATTTTGAACCTGGATAATGGAATTGTTTACGTCGTCTAGGTTACGTCTACGCCGATCAATGTTAAAAATAAATTCTGGGCCGATGTCCAGTAAAGTAAGGTCGTGTACCCTTCTTCCTGTGCAGAGTAGGAGAATGAGGGTTTTCGATATTTTTTCTGCCGCCAGGCGGCGCTTCGTATGCGTCAGGTCCAAACAGCTGTCAAATAGTATGGAATTGTAGGGTCCGAACTTATTGTTTATTGAAATTCTGTTATATTGGAAGTGTTATTGATTTTATTATGGACTACGGTCAGAATAAGGTTTCCGAACTAAAAATTGAGCTAAGAGAGAGGGTGCAAAAGTCACTGGTACTAAGGAAAAGCTTGTTGAAAAATTTGTTAACACAATATGATTTAGTTTTTTTTATTTACTCAACCTCAATAGTAAAACAATAATGCAGTGCTTTAATTATAAAATAAAAAAACCACTAAAATCGTTCACTATTCATAGTAAAGATAAGCACTTTGACAGTTACCTGGACCTGACGACTCGGTGCTGCCACCTGGTGGACGCCATTTTAGAAAACCCTCATTGCCGCAACATGTCGTGATGTTTGAAATATACTGTCAACATTAATATTATAATGTTGAAGATATTCAATTAAAGTGCCTACCTCCCAAGTCGGAGGCTTGTGAGGTGGGGGTTTTGTTATAGCTATAGCTTTCATTACTTGCTTTACTATCTCCAGAATGTCCAGAAATCGCGTCTGATTTCTCTGGATTTGCAAATGTGGCCACAACCGCAATCGTTCTAGGCGCTAGTTTAACTTCATTGTATAGGTGACAAATGAATTTGGCTAGATCACCAGGTTCTGGATTATTGACTGGACACTTTCCTCGAGACCATGATCGCCACTTTTCCCAGGCGTTCTTGTATGTCTTCAGGGTAGATTGCCGCCAAGAGGTTTCTAAAAGCATTGTATCTTCTTTCTGCCAAGATTCCACTAAACGGGCCCAGCCCGAACCCTGCAGACCTGCAAACATAGCTTCTCTGCAGCCGGTGGAGGCTTCCCGGTTTGAAGATCTGTCAGGTGTCGACGCACGTTGTGAATCGTGAAAGGAGGGCTCAGTGCTCTCTGTTTCAATTCGGCTTTCCAGAGGGTCTTCTTCCAATTCGGTACGACAAGTAAGTATGTGACCGTGCTCTTTTCTAAATGTCGTAAGACTCGCGGTATGAGCGATGGTGGGGGGAAGAGCCAGCCGAGCCTGTAGTGCCATGTTCTGCTGAAGGCATCCACAAATACACATGTTTGATCTCGTGCATCTTCGCTCACGTATTTCTTCAGAACTGCTGATTGTGAGCTGGCAAAGAGGTCTATCAGCGGAGTGCCCCATTTTTGAATAAGGTTTCTATTATTTGCTTCGACAATGTCCATTCTGGAGCTTGGCGGAATCTCGAAAGGCTGTCGGCACCAATTTTTCTTTAGGGTAATCTCTAGAAGATTGATAATTTTTTGAGTTTTGAGCAATGGAAGGCATTTGAGATTTTGGTCTGTTTTCCATATGATTCCTAAGTATTCTATTACTCTTGTAGGATTTATAATTGATTTTTCTAGGTTCACACACCAACCCAAGTTCACGAGATGTCCAAGTACCTGCTGTGTCTGCTGTGACAACACGTATGGATTTGTGTGCATTATCAAAAAATCGTCCAAATACGCTATGATGCGGATGCCTTCTTTCCTGAAATGATTAGCCATCCAATTAGAAATATTTGAAAAGGTACATGGAGCAGTAGCCAAACCAAAGGGTAAGCATGTCATCTCATAGATATTGTTTTTGTATGCAAAAACTAAGAATCTGCGATGTGCTTTGGCTATAGGAATATGAAAGTAGGCTTGTGATAAGTCTAGTTTTGTCATGAAATCTGAGGTATTTAAACAAAGCGGTATTCTAAAATGATTAAGCAAAAGAAACTTTGGCGGTCGTAAATAGCGATTCAGATTTCTTAGGTCAAATATAGGACGGTTGGAACCGTCAGATTTTTGACGCAAGAATAAAGGAGGTAGAAAGCCAGATTTGCTGTTACACTTTTTGGCCGCACCTGACTGACTGCAGCATTTTATCTATTTCTTGGGACATCGCCGCAGAAGTTTCTGTTTGATAGCGTAAACAAGTTTCGTGGCTGAATCTGTATGTTGGAGGGCGAGTGACAAATGGTATCAGATACCCTGATAATATTGATAAGATATTTTTGGGTGCCCCAAGTGTTTTCCAGGTATTAAGGTATTTACAGACCTGTCCTGCACGAAATTTAATATTTTTTGTTCCTGATCCGCTTATCGGGGGCTCGTTTAGTTTGATACCGAGATCTTTCCGGTTTCCGAGCTGCCGCATTTTTGTTTTGGTTATTTTGTTGAAATCCTTCCTTAGCTTGTGACGCCGAGGGTTGAGGACGTCTGTCTCTATAAGTCCTTGTGGTCGTCGCTGAGGTATGTGCGGCCCTCCGAAATTTCCCAGGAAAAAGTTTCACAATGCCACCCTGTTCCTTCACAAGCTCCGAAAGTTGTGGTTCAGCAAAAATACAAGTTTCTGAAGGTGGTATTGCATGGAGCAGGTCACTCAAAATTTTATTTTGTGGTTTATATAAAGCTCTTCTTTGTTGAATGACTTCAGCTCGTTTACCACAGGCGTATTGCAAGAGAGAATCCGAACATTTTCGAAATTCTGACTGCGAATCTAAAAACTTTTTACTTATGTGTGCTTTTACTGGAGCTGGTGCGTCTTCATATATCAACTCTGTTGCAATAGACCATGCGTGACTGCGCCTAGGCACAAGTCCATTTTCTCCAACACTGATACGAGTTGCCAGGAAGGAGTTACTGTAGCTAGGTTGCTGTTAACCTTCAAAGCTGTAAAAGCTGGCGATGCCTGGAATTGTTTTTGGACTTCGGAATAACGTATATGTTGACAATTCTCTGAGTTGAATCTTTGACAATCGACCCCTTGTTTTACGAGCACATCATCTGCTTTTGTAGTTTTCGCCTCAGTTTCTTTCGTTCCAGGGTTAAAGTCTTGCGAGGGTTCTTTATCCACATCTTGCCCGTCTGTTTGCAGATGGAGCAAGTTACGCTGGGCTCCCTGACCGAGTGGAGACCTCCGACAAAAGAAGAAGCTTTCTTCAACAATGTCGTGCAGATTCTGGATGAAGTATTCCCAGATAACTGGAGAGCTTGGGTTATCAACATACCCTCCTATAATGAACTATTCGGGGAACATATCTCCTCGGATTTAGAGTGCAGGTTACGATTTGCCATTTCAACGATCAGACTGGCAAAGGCCTACAGCACTGAGACTACACTGAGTGAACGTCGCTACAAAAAGATTAAGAGGATTTTATTGACCTGGCCATTGGGTCGAGCTCTGATTTATGCTCCTTTAACAATAGCGGCAAAAGTTGACGTAATTATTATTGTGTGTCTATTACAGCATTATATAATAACGTAACTTTTGTCTGTAAAATACATGGAAGTGAAATATAGTTGTGTTGTTTCATTAGTTTCCTATACCATTTAATTTTTACTGTAGAACGGTGGGAGTAAAAACCCCGTGCCGGGTTACGCGTACACGCAAAAAACCTTTTCGTGGGAAAGGGGGTATTGTGACGTTGCAAACGCCATCTGTTGTAGAATTAAGGTTAACAATCGATTTGTGTTGGATTGGAGGTCCAACTAGATGGCGTTGTGTGTTCTTAGTCTTAATCGTAAACAGATTAAAGGTTTTAATTAATTGTTTACATTAAATAATTAGTAGCAATTATTTAGCTATGTTATGTGTGGTGTTTGGAAATCATTTGATTAATTTCATCGGTCTGATACATTCGTACGTAAGGATCGATTAGTCGAGTTTGACAGGAAATTGTCTATGACAAGAAGGAGTTTGCTCTGCTCTGTGGTCGAACATTCGAGCATTCGAGAGAGTGCATGGTCATTGCGATGGAAAAGAGGATTTTTGGGGTTTGGACGTGAGGAGTCACGCCATTTTGGGTCTGAGCTTGGTGTCTGGAGGGGCCAGGGTTCTGGAGCCCTGATGCCACGAGTGCCGTCGAGCCATATATTTGTCAGGCATCGTTTCCCGCTCAGCCTTATCCAGGATCCGTCTGCAATGGAAGCAGACTTTGTTCCCGTTTGTGACATACCCCGGAGGACACGATTTCCGTGTGGAGATAGACGGACCCCGTATATCACCGATGCCAAGGGGAGATATTTGAGAGACTGAGGGAGAGACTTTCAGACTAGGGATTGTATGCAGAGAGAGAGTACTTTGTGAGCCTTGTCTAACAAGAGCTTTGTATTAATTTTATTATCTGGCTGCGTGTGTGCAGCATAGTGATTACTTCATTTAACGATTGAGCTACCAGTCACCAGTGTTCACCTCTCGAACTTGCAAAGCGGCCCTGAGGCCTTGTTTAGAGTCAATATACTCATGTTCAAAGGTATAGGATTTTGACAGAGGTTGCCACTTCAGACCACTGTGGAACCCGAGACATAGTGGTCTGGGGCGGACAGCCCTGTACAGTGTGAGCAATTATTATTGTGTGTCTATTGCAGCATTGTATGATAATAACGTAATTATTATTGTGTGTCTATTACAGCATTATATAATAACGTAACTTTTGTCTGTAAAATACATGGAAGTGAAATATAGTTGTGTTGTTTCATTAGTTTCCTATACCATTTAATTTTTACTGTAGAACGGTGGGAGTAAAAACCCCGTGCCGGGTTACACTGCGCGCCATAGCGATGTGCGCATCGTCATGCGCGTTGAGTGGAAACCCGGTGAGACCGATCTATTTTTGCTGTATGTTGAGGTTGTTTGTCAAACGACATTTATAAACTTGAGAGGCAGTTTCAGTCTCGTTAAAAATTAAAACCTCAAGTTAGAATATTTCCGTTTTTGCGTTATTGATTGATTGAATGTGCATCAGACTATAGATTTTTGGTAACATTTGGCGCTAAGTTGTACCAATGACGGATACCGGGGTGACTATGAAAAGACTCGTTAGCCTGTGTGGCAATAACTGGCCTGTGTGGCAATGACTAGCCTGTGTGGCAATGACTAGCCTGTGTGGCAATAACTGGCCTGTGTAGCAATGACTAACCTGTGTGGCAATGACTAGCCTGTGTGGCAATAACTAGCCTGTGTGGCAATAACTAGCCTGTGTGGCAACGACTAGCCTGTGTGGCAATAAGTAGCCTGTGTGGAAATGACTAGCCTGTGTGGCAATAACTAGCCTGTGTGGCAACGACTAGCCTGTGTGGCAATAAGTAGCCTGTGTGGAAAAGACTAGCCAGCATGGCAATGATTCGCCTCTGTGACAATGACTAACCTGTGTGGCAGCAAATGGCCCGTGTGGCATTGACTTACGGAAATGTGTGACTTTAGGGAAACATTTTGTTTCGTTTGGACTTCAAATTGGTAACCACTGTAAGTTGTTGTACAACATGAGCAAAGGGAGTTATATGACGGGTCAGGGTGACCGAACGGAGTAGACTGTAAGGTGAAACGGTACACACGAGGACGTGTGATAATGCAGGACGGCCGTGTCGGCGCGTTGATAACATTAAAATTATGAGCGGGTAACCCCGAATAGAGTAGTAAGTGTCACGACGAGTGATGGCAGCAGTCATTCTGGTGACAGGTGCCAACTGAATTGTGCACATACTAACCTATTGGCTCGAAATCTCATTCCATCTTACTGATTGTGTGTGATTGTGAATAAAATGGTGAGGAAACCAAATAATGGAACGGTGGACTACACAAGCGTGCCTTTATTTTTGAATTCCGGTCGTTACAACGCCCGAGATGCAACGTGACAGCCATGACCGCCGCGAGGCTCCTTCTGACGCTCCCACATATATTATATTACGACACGATACATTCTTCCCTGCCGATTTCGGCTATGGTGACTGCTTTCAGTTATCATTGATAGAAGAACTAGGATGATCAGCTCTTCTATGCGCCCTTTGATGGCTGCAGTACCCTATTTTATGTTATTATAGAATCCTTCGCTTGATCGGTCATCAAAATTGAGCCCGCGGTTAAAAAGCAACTTTGCACTCTTGTATAACAAATAACTCTTTTATCGTCAAAACAAACTTACAAGTACTCTACTGAACAGTACTCCTTTTGCATAACTGACATTGTTAATAGGGACCATCGATTTAGATAAGTATATAAAACTAAACAACTAAAACTAAATAAAAAAATAAATTGACTGTTTTAACAACTCCAACTCCACCAATAGATATTAAAACAATGAAAAAATAAAAAAAAGATAACAGTAAAAATATATCAAGAACAGGAAAAAAATGCAATGATAACAAAATACACAAGAAAAAGACACACGGATTTTTTACACAATTAGTAGCAAAAAGATAAAACTGCCTTGAATAAAATGATAAAACGCACATAATTTTACATGTGCATGTTTGACACACGGCTGACATTTGACGTTTGTTTGGCATGACATTCAGTTTATATGAAATAACTAGCTGTTGCCCGCGACTTCGTCTGCGTGAATCGTCAAAATAACACTTATCCCGTAGGTGCATTTTTTGACAATATATATATATATATATAATTATATATAATATATATATATATTTTTTTTCTTATATGGCGGCGATTGTCATTTGTTAGTATTTAGGGAGTTAGAACGTGTTTAGTGCAATAATAACTGTGTCTAAAATCTGCTGTAGCTTCTAAAGTACTAACAATTCGTTAGAGGTATGTTCATACGAAATGTTCTATTTAAAAAGGCCTTTCCAGTGATATATAATTCATTACCACAGAAGAAATCTCAGAATTTGAAACTAACTACCGATAAAAAAACCTTAAACATGTTCTAACATCTAAAGTACTAAGAATTGGTAAGTAGTATGTTTGTACAAAATATAACGCTTGAAAAGACCTTTCAAAATGATGTAGGACTCATTACTAGAGGGGGAGTAGACCAACATTCAACAATTTTTGATAAATATTATTAAACGACTTGCCGATACTGTTCCACGAAACAGACGCGACAATAGCCGACTATGTCTCCAGACCGCTAAGACTACTTTAATGCGCAAAAGTGTCTTCTGCATGGCTCCGATCATTTACAATAATATTCCTAAGTCATGGAAAGAATTACCTACTAAAATGTTTAAAAATAAGTTAAAGCAATATTTAGTTACTAAAGCATACTATAATATAGGAGAATTTCTATCTGACAAAGACATTAAACTAGTCGCTAAGTAGTCTAAGTAGGTACCTATTTAATTGTATACTGTTAAGCATTATTTTAATTTATTTATATTATGTTTAGAGTTTCATCTAGTTTTCTTTAATGCTACTTATTTCTATAATTTAATTGCTTAGTTTTGATGTATAATTTAGTGTGTATATGTTACAGGCCGAACCCGATTTTAGGACAAACCAGTTTTGCCTAGGCTCAACTAGTTCTTCCTATAGGCGTTAGGATTAACTAGTATAGCCTAGTCCAAACTAATTTGTCCTAAGCCCGATAGGACGGACCAGTTTAGGCTAGGCAAAACTAGTTGATCCTAATATCAATACGCACACTCTAGGATAAACTCTTTCTAGATCATTAATGATATTTTAAAGTAACTAATATGTTTTTTTTTAGATCAGAATTCGGCATTTGTAGTCAAAATTTTTTAGAGGTAGCAAATGTAAACCAAGACTCTGAAATATCGTTGAGAACTGCAGCTACGAAACATTCTGTTGAATCAGGCCAAGGTTTTGTGAGATGCAGCTGCAACAAGAACTGTGCCACAAACAGATGCCAGTGCAAGAAGGCAATGATACTCTGCAATTCTAAGTGCCACCAAAGCAAACCGTGTAAAAATAAATAACAATTTTAATAATTAACATAATACTCGTATGATTATTGCTTCTTAAAAAAAAACAGTATTATTTGTTATAGTGTGATTGTTTGTATTACCAATTATTATCCATAACTTTTAACGACAAAAATTTTAATTTGAGATTTGATTATTGCTTCTATTTAAAAAAAATACCAATTATTTGTTAGTTTGCTACATATATGTAGTATGATTGTTCGTATTATCAATTTATCCATAACGACGAATCATTATAGAATAATAAAGATGATTATTTTTCTAAACACGGAGTAGTTTATTTAGTTCATCTATTTATTTAGACTTTTAGATATCGACGCCTTAGAGTGAAAACCTCGTTAGTGCAAAAAATAAATTTTCAGGATAAGGATTAGTATTCGATATTTTTTACGATTATCTTCCAAGAAATTCAATAAAAAAATATTGAAAAAAAAAAATGCATTTCCGAGGTTTTCATTCTAAGACGACGATATGTATATGTTTTAACTAGGCTATACCAGTTTATCCTAGAGTGTGCGTACTTATATCAGGATCAACTAGTTTTGCCTAGCCTAAACTGGTCCGTCCTATCGGGCTTAGGACAAATTAGTTTGGACTAGGCTATACTAGTTAATCCTAACGCCTATAGGAAGAACTAGTTGAGCCTAGGCAAAACTGGTTTGTCCTAAAATCGGGTTCGGCCGGTAACATATATACACTCAAAAATCTCAAAATTCTGTTACGCACTACGAGAAGTTAAGAAAACCACCGACATACAAACTGCTATCACCACATACTACGCCTACGCATACTCATGGCTCAGCTACGGCATTCTTATGTGGGGAAACAGTACCGACGCCAATACCCTACTTATCCTCCAAAAGAAATTAATCCGAATTATAGAAAATATAGAACAAACCGACAGCTGTAAACCTATTTTTATTAAGTATCAAATATTAACACTAGCATCTATTTATATCTTAGAAACTAGCCTAATATCTAAAGATATTGATAGCAGCACAAACCATCCTCACCGAATCGTTTGATAAACCTATTTCATGTCCAATTATCCCATTGCATCTGTTTCCGAACGTTGCAAATAGACCGTTTGGGACTGTCAACTATGCAGATAGGATACATTTCAGAACGATATAGGGTAAACCGAGGTATAACTGGCCACTTTCAATTATTAGCCACTATTGACTTTGACTGCATAAATTAAGAACTATTCTCATAGAACGCCATCTATTATTTATTTTTAGTATTACCTACTCAACTAGCTTTCATTATAGTGACAGTTTTTTCCTCTATGAACACTAGCGCCAAAAATATCGGTCATTTTGTGACAGCACGCGTACGAGTTCCGACGTGAACGGTAAATCCTTATTTTTTTTTTAAGGTAAGGATTGAATTTAAAAGTGAATTTTGTAATACTTCGTGTAGTAAACGTGAGTTGATTGTGTTTGTGGTATTGTATAGATGGTAAACGATCGTTTTTTAAAGTTTTATTCTGTCAGTATCTATAATAAAGTGAGATTAGTTGGGTGGCCAGTTATTGATTTTCATTTTTGTGTATTTTCATTTATTGGCCACTCATGCCAGTTACTGAATTATACGCTAATGTCCGAATTTTACGAAAAAATAAACATATTTAGAATGAGTATAAGGCACACTATCGTGTAAAAAAAATCCAGATAAAAATATACATGTTTATCAGTAACTGGCATGGGTGGCCAATTACTGATAGTTGTATGGCCAGTTACTGACGGATTTTTTTTTGTTGGAGAGATTTTCTGAAATGTCTTTAAAAAAACGCCAACACTCTAAAGAGGCAATAGAAAATGCTATCTGAGGGCACGGCAGTGCCCTCGCCAAGACTCGAGCAAAGCGGGCACGGCCGTACCATCTTTTCTCGAAGCGTTTCGCGGCTATTTCACCCCCCTGTATCTTCTATGTGGACAAAGCTAGGAGTTTAGGTTTTCGATGACCAAGAGTAAGTATTAGAACAAGCTCAGTCTCAAAATTACATGACATTTGAATAAATAGTTTACGAGTAATGAGCGATCAAAGTTACACCATTTTGTCACTCACTGACTCACTGACAGATCATCAAAAATCTAAGGTACTTCTAGCAAACTTAGAACCTTCAAATTTGGCACCAAGATAGGTTATTAGCTACATATAAAGGGAAAATTATAAAAACCTTAAAACTTAATAAAAAATAGGAAACAAATTTATATTTGCGGTTTTTCAAGAACATTGTGTATGAATTTTGACTGCATTGATAACTTTGTTATTTATTTATGTACAAAATGTTACTATTAGTTTTATTGTTACATAGTGTGGTATATTGTTATTATGTATTAAATATTAATCAAATACATATGAAAAAAAAGTTAGGTTAAATGAAATGAATAATGATAAAATCTTTCATCTAGAATGCAGTGCGATAAATACTGCATGCTCGCTCGATAGATGGCGTTGTCCTGGTCTAAATCGCGCTATGGTTTCGTTACATAGCTTAGTATAAGTAGTACTTAAAAAAAAAAATTCATGTG